>NW_008596714.1:50225-101601 GCF_000691845.1 Merops nubicus | reverse complement strand
CCGGGGGAAAACAGCCCTGGCCCAGCCCTGCCAGGACAAGCTTATACCTGGGAGGAGCCTCACAAAAGAAAATTTGATAAAGAGCAGCAGGAAGTGCTTGGAAGGGTGTGAGATCTGGGCAGGTCATGCACCTGGCCTGTTGCCATGCACTCTGACAAGCAGGCTGAGGGCAGAAGGTCCCACAGGGCCTTGACTTCAGCCCAAGCTTTTTTGACCCTTTCCTGAACAGCATTTTCAACAAAGTGAAGTTTGTCAATGTTTCAGTTCTACATTTCCATCCATGTGCCACTACACAGCCTGGAATTGCCTCTGCTGTGTGAAGTCCAAGGTAACACAGCGAGGAATTTCACTGTAACATGTTTCAGCATAAAACCTGGATGTTCAACATCAGGTTAAAAGACACGTTATTTTTGGGAGTAAAAATTCCAGATTACTTCCCTATAAATTATATTTCCTTGCCATTCATCAGGCCTCTTGTTCTCTGTGCATAAGTAGGCTCCTTATTTACAGCGTATGCAGCGAATGTGTGCTCTAAACAGCAGGAGGAATGGGCTGAAAGGAATGAGTTATCAGCAACTTACCCAGAGACGCTGTAGGTATTTTATGAAACCCTGTGCTTTCTCAGCCACTGAAAGATGCTCAAGCAAGCATCTGATACCTGCTCATGAGAGACAGTGCTTGGATGATAGCCTGCTAGAGACACATGCACACATCCATGATGCTGTGACACTCAATGCAACCAGCAAATGTTTTAGAGGTGAGGAAGAGGTATATTTAAATACCTCAGATGGAACCTTTTTAGCTCATTGGCATTGCAGTGGTCATTTTAAGTTGATCTACTTTTTATTAAATGTTTGTTAAAGCAGCAGAAGAAAGCTGTTGGAGTTGCTGCTGAAAAGCAATAAATATCATGAAGAGCCATTTCAGAAAGGAGCTGACTAACTTGATCAGCCCCGTTTTGGATGTCTGTTGTATTATGGCTGTCACATTGCAACCCAGTTGTCCCCAGACTTGAGTGGTCCAATGTACTCAGCATTGGGACGGCCTTTGAGGGAGCCCTGCTTGTTCTCAGAGGTGTGATTGAAGGCCAAGGGCAGCTCCTGGTAGCTCAAGGCTTTATCCAAAGCTTGCTGAGCCCAGGGGAATCATTGGTTCCCTGTTGATTACACAGCCATCCCTCCCTCTCAGCTTCTTGTCTAGCTTCGCAGCTGATCATTTTTAAGCAGGGGCAGGAGTTCATATTACTGATCTTCTCCAGTGCAGATGTGCCTGACATGGGCAGCCTGGGAGGCATGTTTGAAAAACAGGGCTGTTCAACATACTATCTACATAGACTTTCAGCAGCTTTTCTCAGCATTAGCCAAGCTCATGCATCATTGACTTCTGAAGTGCTTTGGAAGATATAGCAGTAACATAAAAGAAATAGTTTGTCCATCAGGTTTTCTCAGAGAGTCAGAGACACTGTTTTTAGACCAAAAGAGCTGCTAGGTGCTATAGTTGTGTTATGAGAGCTCAGAAGTTTCAGATCTCCACTAATGTGTCTAATTGGCTGCTACAGACAGGGCACAGCCATGTACAGCGTTAGTGCAAATGCTTTCCTTTCTTTGCATAAATTAGGAGAAACATTATTTCATTAATTGCTGCTTATACAAGTTTTGGCAGAGGATCAAAGTTCAAAAAAACGTATTTCTTTTTTAACATGTGAAATGGAAAGTGAGGGCTGGGACAAAAATTCAACCCTAGAGCTATTTTTCAGGTAACAGGGAAAACACATCACAATTTTACTGGCAATTAAGAGAATCCCTGGAGTTAATTATAACGGCACTTTCCCATAGGAGGAGTGAAGCTGTATGTGTCAGCACTTCTGCTCCTTCCAGGGATCCACAAATGGTGCCATGTTAGGTGCCAAGGCACACACAGATGCAAGATTTAGGGGGAAATCATTCTTAAAATTTTAATTTTGAAATGAATGAAAACCAAAATATTGACCACTTTAGTGCTGTTTTCTCCTTGTTTGCATTGGAAAACATGCAGACTAGCAAAGCGAGGGGCAAAATGCCATTAGCACATGCCAGAACTTATTTTACTTGTTTATTAGTGGATGTGTCATGCATACGATGAGACAGGAGCAACACTGCACATCTTTGGCCTTTGTTCAGCAACCCCCTGAAGGACATGCTTCACTTTAAGCATCTTAAGTATTCTTCACTTTTGAGTGAATAAATCTGCTCCTGTGCTTGACACAGATGGAGGGAAGGGAGACCATGGAAGCTAGTCTCACAGGGTTGGAGAAATCTAATGAGAACCTGCAGCTGGAAAAGAGTGCCTGTATATATGCATAAGTTTTATTTGTATCAACCATATGTATATAATTGATATTTTCATTGGACCACGTTCTCTTTAAAATATCATCCATTTCTGAGATTAAACAATTCTTCAATATAAAAAATAGGTGTGGCAGAACTGGACACTCTATGGCTTGTTTCTCCCCATTTCCTTAAGAGACAATCAGAAAATAAGCCCAGTAAATTTCTGCCTAAGGATTTTGGAAACTCCAATCATTTATTCTGTGGTTTGAAGTTATCAATTAGGGGATATGAGTAAGTACAAGTAATTCTTTATGGCTTGTATGATATGCACAGTTCCTCACCAGCTACCTCCTTACCCCCTGTGCACTGCAGTAACCAAGGCAATGAAAGTTTAACAGGATGGAGCCAACTCTGTTAGTTACTGGTGGATCAAGACTCCATGACTTTCCTGTAGGAGTGTACCTGGTAATACACCATTCAGAGGCAACACACACCTAAATTAAGCCATCCCTCAAGTAGGGCTATCCTATTTAAGGTCCGTGCTGGATAGGAAGCCGTATATTGCAAGTTGTCATTCTTGCATATGCATCCTATCCACTTACCTCTCATTTGTTTTGGAGCAATTTCTGCTCTTTGCCTGATGATGGAAGATATGTAGAGGAGGAAGAAAGATGTGCTACTACATTACACAGCCCTCAGATCCTAAAGTCTCCCACATATCTTGCAACCATCCTGTGCCTTACCACTACCCCCTTATTCCAGAGTTTGCCCAGTCTTGTGATCATCCTTGGGGATTTTGACTCACTGAGCTAGAAGGGAGATCTCAGGCCAGCAAAGACATGTGCTTACACTGGTGTCGATAGAAAACATTTTTCTACTCTTGAATGCAAGCAAACTGTATAGCCTCATGTAGAGGAGCAGCTGGCAGGGACTTAGTCACAAAGGACTGCTCTCACTTTACAATATTCCATCAGAAGAGAGCATGAACACATACAGATTGGTCTTTCCTACTAGGACCAATGCTCAGAACGGCCAGCAAGGAAATCTACAGGGTCCACTGTGGCTTACTGGGATTGTTCGTGGTCTCTCAATGACTAGTTAGGTCAAATATCCATGGAGGTGGTGTTCGGGACATTGTCTGTGACAGACCACTCCAAAAGGCAGCAGATATAGGAAATGTTCTGGCTGAGAACCTGCAAGTCAGCCTGTAGCCCAGTAAGTGTTTACAGTGGTGGACTAAACCCAGGGTCATCAAAATGCTGTGCTGTACAGTTTTGGGTCTTCAGTCCAGAATGAAGGCTGGCTGTCCACACTCCTGCTCAACCATGTCCACTACCAGAGACTGTGAGAAACGTGTGGGGAGGGAGCAACCCACAACAGACAGGACAAAACCAAAACATACAGGAGAGTTAAAGAACAGGCTCAAACTATTGAGTGCTCTTGTGGGCCTTGACTGACTGCTGGCATGTTGGCCAGCACAGAAGGTGATGCCAGTGCAAGTCTTGGTGCTATCGGCATATAGCCAGGTGCTATATGGTGATGACCATATAAACGCTTCACCTAGAGCAGTTCATTATCTTAGCTGTCAGTTGTATATGTTAGATAGTAAATACTTGCTTTTTGCTCTTCAGGTGTGTGCACTCTTCGTACAGAGCCTCTGTGATCATGGTAAAGGTTGCCCCAAGTGACCCAGAGAGGAACAGTAAGAACAGTGTTTGAGAACCACCAGGCAGCAGCCAACAGGCTCTCTAGATCCAGTCATTTTGACAATATGTGTAAGTGCAGATATTTGGATACGGAAATACCTGGCATGTTTTCCAGCTCCACAGTCATCTTCTCAATCTGTTTGCATTGTTGTCCCCTGCTATGTTTCCTCCCCAGCTTTGCTGAACACAATCCTCAGCACAATAAGGAACATGCAGGTGATGCTGAGCCATGCCAAACCCCACCTCCTGCTCTCGTCACAAAATGCAGAGGAAATGTTGCCGTAACCAGCTTATCCCAGATAATACGTTGGAGGTTGGATAGCTGGTCCAGTTTCCACCCATTTGTGCTGTTAATGTGGAACAGAGAACAAACAAAGCTGGCTCAATGAAACTGTCAAAAACTCCCCATGACACAGGAGCTTTCTTAGGTGACAACAAGCTGGCACAGCCACCTTTCTGCCAGCCTACAAAATTCAGTATAATAAGCAAGCCAGGGAGAGGATAAGGCAGGATATGTAGCATGCTGGCACATCCTTGGCAGAGGCAGCAGTTGGAGGCAGGAAAATGAACACACTGTCCCATTAGAGGCACTTGACTTGCTGGCTCGTGTCCCTGTGGAGCCCTTTGTGGGCACAGCAGAGCACAGACATTGAGGGCAGCACCCAGCCCTGCTCTAAATCACCTTCTGGCAGGACACTGCTGTTCCTCAGATGAAGAGGTGGTGAAAGCCAGATGGTGTGAATCCCCCTGTTAACACCCCCCTTAATCCCTTCTAGGTTTTGCAGAGCAGCCTGGTCCAGGACAGAGAGCAGAAAGGAGCTTTGTGCTGTGCCTGTTTGCCCTGCACTCTGCAGAGCTGAGAGGGATCCCAACACAAAGCTGGAAACCAAAACCAAACCCTTTTATCCAGGTAACCCTGCCCCCATAGGAACAGCCTCTCCCCAGCTCAGGTGCAGCAAAGGCTGCTTTCCTTCCTTATTTCCAGGATCTGTTTTACCCACTATTAGTGCCTTCCCTCCATTGAGCAGGTGCCAAGGGCATTTTCTGTGCAGCTTGGCCCTTAACATTTTGCCCTAAGCAAGCAGCCAGGACTCCAGCTGCCTAACTCCACTGCAGCTGGATGCTCATAGAGAGCTTCAGATTCCTGACCCCCAGATAAGCCAAGAGAGCAATGCTGAAAATACACTCAAACTGAGGCTTCTATCTGGGTCACAGAGCTGCCAAAACCACCCCCGTTCTGTTGAAACAGCTATTGAATTTGCTTCTAGAAGGAAAAAGTACATGCCGCGTGACGCTAATTGTTAGGCAGCACTGAGCAAGTATAATGAGCCCCTGCAGATTACCTGGGAACACGTTTTCCCCCATTTTGTAGTGGATTTTGGGGAAGGAATGGCCAAATGGATCCAGGTGAATGCATAACCCATGAAAATCTGTGAAAAGGCCTAGCTCTTCCAGGGGAGCACTTTTAGTAGAAAATGGTTTAGGCACTTGTGAGGAAAATATTAATAAGGTCTTATGCATTTGAGGAGGACAAAATCCCTTAAAACCACCAAAATCATCATCATTTTATAAGCTGATGTTATCAACTCATGGCAGGCAAAAGCCTAGCTTTCCTTTGCACCAGTGTCAACACTGATCAGGAAGGCGGAGATGGCACTGGGAGAAAGAGCCCCTGCTTTGGAAGTTGTGATAAACCACAGAGAATTCAGCACTGCCATTTCTTTCCTTTCTTTAAACCACACAAACAACTTATTTTCATCATCATGTGTTTAGAAAACAGATACCAACCTGCAAAAGAAGCCCAAGTGTGCTCTGGATTGGTTTAACATGGTGGATTTGTGAAAGATACAAAATGCTGCTGAGCATACTACTGCCAACATTCAGCAGAAAAGTCCCATTGGATGGATTACTTCAACAACAATTTCAGACCAGCAGATTGAAGGCCAGTAGGTTTTGGTTTTGCCTCCTTTATCAAGTCTTGATACAAATCATTTCACACCTACATCTGTTCCTCTTTCCCAAGCTAAGCAGCATAGTATTCATCCAAGAGGTATGACTATTCAGGGACAAAAGAGCTGTTCAACTTAAATAAAGGTGGCAGAACTTGGTGATTGATTTGTCTTTTTCTCCTCTAGTTGGAAAAGAAAGAGGTGGAATAACTGTACTTAACTGTACCAAGAGCTTCACTGTCCTTAATCCATGAGTGCTTTCAAGTTGCTTGGAGATCACTAGCTGGGAGACCCTTCCTTAATACAGGGCAGAACTATTGAAGGTGGGAACACATGACACAGCAGCTGAAGAGTGGTGTGCTCAGCTTGTTTGCACTCAGTGCTTCTTGGTGTTGTTTTAGAAATCCATATGTCTAAGTTGTGATGGCTGTTGGAACATGGTGCATGGAGAGAGGCTGTTGGGCATGGCTCGCTGCATAGCACCAGGCTCCCTCCCTGGCTGCTGGCTAACACAGATTTACTGCAGATCCATGTGGTTGCGCTAGGGTTTGGGTTTTATTTCTACCACTGACTCCTTTTTCCAGGCAAAAGGACTTTTGAGAAAGCATATTTTGAAAACTGCGAGTTACACCCAGCTGCTGTTCAAGTCCAGTAGAGTCAGTGGGAGACTGACTGCAGCAAGGCTACAATTACATCTTGGGAAGGCTTACATGGACATTTCACCTTACCCATTCTGCATTTTCTTATCTTTAAGCAAGTCTCTTCTAATGAATGTGCACAAGTCTCTGAGGTTTCATGACCCTTAGCAACAGGAAAGAAATAAGCAGGTTCCAGATGAAGTGTTGGTCAACATCTGATGTGAAATCATTTGGCATCTCTGGAGTTCCCTGATCATGGCTGGTTCTGGTACCGGGAACTGAAGGCTGCTTCTGAAGAAGCAGTGGCAGCAGAGGAGCTTTATTGCTCAACAAGCATTGACACCATTTAGTGCAATGGTTAGCAATCTCAAATGCAATTGCTCTCATGCTGTAAACACACTGATTTTCAGTGCTCTAACTAGGGAAGAAATGTGCTCTGGTATTTAGGTTGCTTCCCCCTTCATTTACACTCTAAGCAGAAAGAAGATGGAATATTGAAAAGAGAAACAGCAGAGGCATACCCTCAAATATTTTATAGTCAAATGCAGATCTAGTTAGGAAAAGATCAAGTCTACCTTCTGCAGCTGACCCTTATTCAAAATACATGAAAAATTATTGATCTGGATATCTGGATTCAGAAGACATTGGAAGGAAACACTGGAGAGAACTAATGAACAAGCACTTATGAATTTCAGCCCTTGTAATATTCACTACAGTAATTTCCTATCTTTAAAGGTGGTGGTGGCTTTGTCTTCCAGTTTGGGTTTGAAGATGTACAGAATGCTGAATGCTGCTGTCAGAACTGGATGACGCTTGATGAGAGCATAAAATAATTTTATTCCTGGGTAAGTCTGACAAATTACTTGGCCCAGGCAATTTAACAAGGCCATAAGAGATTGGAATAACTAGAGAACGATTTCATGGCCAATGGGTTAGAGGCAGCCCTGGTGTTTTCTGTCTAAGCTGTGGATCATTATAGATGTATGACAGAATGTTTCAGGACTTTGAAGATTTGAGAAGCCTTAATATGAAATGGTAGCAGCTGCTCATATCACAGACAAGGAAGAAGATCCTTTTACAGGCAAACTAGAGAAGAATATTACCAGAAGATGTATTTTCCCTGCATTTTAATTGTATTCAGTACAATTCTACATTGTCTCCAGCCTTAGCTGAGACTTAAAATTGCACTGCATGCTTACACAGATATTCTTTGCTTTGTGAAAATGCTTTCTAAAAGCTTTTCCCAGGCATGCTTTCAGTATGACTAACAGGAACATGTTTTAAATGCAATAGCCACTTGGGAGTAACATTTTTAAGAACATTTTCCATTTCTTTGCCCTATGCTGTTCAACTAACAACGGCTACAACTGTGAAGAGCAATAGAGCCTCAGGGGATCATATGCTACTACTAACAGGTATTTTCTGTATGTAAATTTAGGAGGTCATCACATAAGAGGTCTCTGATCTGTTATTTACTGCCTCTCATCACGTGGTTCCTCTGGAGGAGGTGCCCCATCTAGTATCTACACATCAGTCCATAGAAGTCTGCTCCCATTCAAGCAGGTAAATGTTTATTTATGTTTGATTTAATTTTGTCCTTTCACGCATCTCATCCTCCTTATTCCTGCTTTTGCTCACTGTTGCTTCAAGGAACTAATACTTTTTCTGTTGCTACAGCAAATATTTTCTCAAGCATGTACAAAGTGGAGTGTGTTGCAATATTTTGCTGAATCAGGAAGTCTTTGCATAGTAATATCCCACAGTGTGTGTACAGATGAAGGGCTTGAATGGGGAACACTCTTAGCGGGTGCTACAGACAAACTGAAACACTCACCTTTTTCTTTGAGGTATTAGTCTCCTTATTTAATGCAGTTACTACTTCACTCACAACTAAACAAACTTGCCATGATAGAAGTCAGTATTTAAGTTATATTGTAATGATAGCTTAGTTAGTCTTTTCTAGTTATTAGAAGACCTAAAAAAAAAATTCTTATAGTGCTGAGGATGTCAGTCTTGTCTAGACAGAGTGCAGAGCATCCAAAACATGGATCCTATGAGGATCCATGTCACAGGGAACTTGAAAGAATAGTGGAGAGGATTATGATCTTCACCAATAGTTAGCTTAAGGTAGAAGCTTTCCCTTACCAAGGGGGAAAAGGACTGTAAAATGTGTTTGTGCAAGAATTTAAAAAAAAACAAACAAAGCCCAAAGAACATGCTACCCAATAACAACATGAAAGGATCTACTAGGATCTACTGCCATCAAACCAATACAATGCCTCTGCCTGCCTTCCACTCACTTTGCTGGCTGCAGGTCACATATGCTGGGGTGTAGATTGCCTCAAACTAATGCAGGAGCAGTAATAAACATTCTGAGGTACCCCAAGTGCAACACTGTGGCCATGAGTTTAAATGCAGATGTGGTATGGGCAACAGGATTGTGAATAGTTCTGCAAATGGCTCTCATGAGGTGTTTTTTTGTAATATTTAGTTCCATCCTGCTTTCCACATTTCACAAAATAAGTTGAAAAATTGAGAAGTGTTGAGAAAAGATCTCCAGGAGGACTCAGAAATATCTCTCAATGTAATATACTTCCTCCAAGAGACAAGATATATCGAGTTTACCTCTATCTGGAGTTAAAAAGCAACAGGTGGTTTTAAATCCATATGGAATGAGTTTTAGCAAATATGATTTTCTTCATATTAGCATAAGCTATTCATGCAGTTATGAGGTCTTCTTGACATCCATACAATGGTAGTATTTTTAAAAGACTAAATTAGAGATTTGAGTGTAGATCCTGATACACAATACAAAGTTAGGCATTTTTTCATAGAACTAACACAATATTTATTCTTTTAAAAGCAACAAACTTCAGGATATACACCTTAATATATTTTTGTGCTCTGTCATTCCTAAGTTACTATTTATAACATTCAAGCCAAGCCCTTGTCATTATGTAAGCAAACAAAATAGCTGCAGGAAGCATGTGCAAATGCTGATTCTGAAGCATCAGCAGGACTATCATGTTCCTTCCATCAGGAATGCAAGCAAGTGGAAGATCCATTTAGTATGGTTTTCCTTCAAAACTCAATTACCTTACTACATCCCCATGAAACAAGATTATCTTATCTCCACTGCTGTCAGGCACATGTTTGTTAAAAGGAAATCTAGATCATTCTCTTGGTTAACTCTGCTCCTTCTCTATATGTATCATATTAAATAATGCCTCTTACTCTACTAACTGCTCTCCTTGGGAAGACACTGCAAGATCCTGCAGGAAAAATTACATCTCCATTACACTGTTTTCTACACAGGAATCTCAGATGTTAATAGACACTTGAAAAACTATGTAAAACCAGTGCAATGGCACATGGCCTTTTTATTCAGCCTTTAGCTTTCTTGGGGTTATTTTGTTATGGACGTTGAGCCCACATGTTGTCTGGTATAGTTAGAACCTTGGCAGAAATAGAAGATCCACTCTGACAACATGTTACTCACCATGTGGTCAACACCCTTAGTATTGAATACAATTTCTGCTCAGAAGCCTTCGCACTTACCTCAGGATTTGAAATACCACTTGGAAAACCAATGGTCTCATGAGTGATCTGTTTTGTAAGTCAGGAGTCTTCAGGAAGTGTCTCCATTTTTGTATCTTAGCATGGATATCTAACCTCCTCTTTCCTCTGCCTTCCAGCAGTGCAGAATCTACACTTCCCATCATCTCTGCAAGACAAAGTGTAATAAAATATAGATGTAGATGTGCTCTTTGCTGCTCGCAGAGCAGCCTGCTGTGGAAGGGATTAGCATTCTTCTCCAGAGCCTGCTGGAGCCCACTGGAAATATTTCCATAGGGCTTGGAGACAAAGAATGTCTATACCGCCTGGTAAGATGGCCCCAAAACTAGATGCTGCATGCCAAATCTGCAAGCATGGGTGGAGGAGAGCACAGATTATGCCTGAGCCACCATGGTCAGCCATACTTACAAGGGTGGCTGGGTGGAGACTGGGATGAAAATGAAGGACTACTGCTTTAGGGCTGTTCTGAACACTGCTTTTTAAGTGTAACTGACATGTAATTGAGGACACTTTTGGGTTCCATGCCACTGAGCACCTTCTACCAAGTCTTAACATCCTAATACCATCCAAGATGTGATCCTTTTGTCTTGGGGGTTATCCAGGAAATCTGCTGTAAGTTTTTCTGTGTACATTGTTTAAAAGCATGATGAGTAGAAAAACTCCTTTATAAGGCCATTTATTAATATTATGACTGAACAGGGAGTCCACATATCTAAGACACATAAAATAAATCTCAATATTCAGCCACAATTCCACAGATGTAATCCATTCTTAGCTTTTTTTCCCCCCTCTCTGCAGCAGTGGGCATTGTTCTGCATGTTTTGTTTTTCCAAAAAGCTCCTCATTTTTATTTATTTGATCTCAATGATTCTATGTCTTTGCTAAGAACTCTGCCTTCCTATTTCTCTTGTGTTTTATTTTTTTCCCTTCCAGCACAAGGTATATTTTTTTTGCCTTGTCATATTTGAGCACTTTAACTTCTTTACCTATTCTCACAACAAGTTCAAAATGCATCCATTTTAAAGATGAGCAAAGGAGCCCGTAGAGATTAAAATATTAGCCCCAGTGCATTTGTCACAGCAGAAAACCAAGATCAGGACTTCTAAATCCAAGATTAGACTTCACCAATTGAACAATTCACACCAGACAATTAGGGTCCTGCGAGGTCCCACATGGTCCTGTTATGGCACATGGCCTTGCCAGATGTTCAGCAAGACCCTGGCAGCTGGAAATGCATATCTGCTTTTAAGGATGCCTCATCTGAGCTGGCATTCCCCAAGAGTGTGGGCAACTTCAGAGCTGCCCATGCATTGGTTATTTTTGCTTTTCTTCCTCTACAACAGTCCAGGTTGCTCTACAGGGTAAGTTTCCCCAGTGAGTTCAGAGGGTTTCCAAAGGTGCTGGCAAAGCCTTTACTCTATCCCAAGAAGGCCAGGATAAAAGAACAAAGTAAGCTCATTTTATTCCTCTAGGAAAAAATGGGCACCAGAAAGCAAGCTGCACATTCAAGCTCTCCAAGTGAGAAGACAATAACAAGAATTAGAAAAGGAATTATCAGCAGCAGCACACACAAAGAAGCTCCCAAATCAACCACTACGTGGTCTGACTGAAGAACAAACACCGATATTCAAGCACAGAGATTCTCCTTTACATTCAACAGGGATGATGCTTTGCAGCCCTTTTGCTGGTGCTCTCAGAGGAACATTAGTCGAGATAAAAGAGTTATACTGTGGAACTTAAACAGCAGCTATTACTGTAAGCAGAGAGAAGTCAGGTGCAGAAAACAAAGGGCTAGTAAGACATGATGGACTGGCTGAGGCTGAAAGAAATACCTGCAACATGAAAGGAGTCTTAAGTTTTCCTTTTGATCTTCTTTAGTATCCTTCAGTATAATTCTTTCTGTTCATGCACACCAGTGACATCCACCACTGTAATGTCTAAATGCCTTGCTGGCTTTTAGATGTCCACTCTCAAAGCACTCTTTTGAAGGAGGGGAATAATAGTATCACAGTTAAAACACAGCACTGAAGGAACAGGAAAGAGGATGTAATTTCCCACATATGATGAAGCAATGCTCCAGTCACACAGGCTTGGGAGAAGAGCTTGGCAATACAAGGAAGAGTACTCTGGAGGGCATACTCAAGAGATGTGACCTACTAAGGAAGTGTGATACTCCATACTGAGGTCATGACTGAAGAAAGTCCACAGATATGGACTATATGAGCTTGGGAAACACATGCATGCTACCCATGATCACTGCAATAAGGTCTTGTTTCATGTGCTCTTGGTTATACAGACCCTTAGTACTGTAAGTCTCCTTTCAGGCCCTAAAATCGTTAGATACAAAGCTGTTTCATAGCTCTTGAACATGTAAGCTTAAAAGTGACCTTAAGAAAGCAAAAAGCCTCATGAGTTCACATATTCTGGCACAGAGACCTGTGCACTAGCCCTTCGGTCAGTAGCTTCTCCTATAGCAAATCCACTCTGCAGAGTAAACAATTCTGTGTTCCAAAAACCAGATGGTTTTCAGGGGAAACTCTCTCTCACCCTAATCCCTGCAGCTCTGTTTATCTTTGATCAGAAAGAGGAGTGCCAAATTGGCATACTGATTCACGTACCAAAAAAGAGTGTGCCTATAAGCACAGATCATGATTTGCATACTTATTAGCCCTGACTGCCAAGGAACATTCTGGTTCCTTTGTAAGCACAGAAACAGTAAAAATATGCTAATAGTAGCATATCAAATTTGGGCTTTAGCCAATCTGTCAATATTGAAATTACTTGCTGGAAATACAGTGGGTAAACAACTTGCTGTATAGGGTGATCCAAGGCATGATTTGAACTTGTTGAAATTTAGTCATTTTGTGCCTTAAAAGCTCACAGATCAGAAAGTGAAACATAAGCATACATTCAAGACAGCTGTCACACTGATTTTCTCTTCTGTTCTGTTTCCTGCCTTCTTTTCTGCTTTGCAAAGTGACTCCTTCAAGAAGCCAGGGGGGTGGGGTTATTTCCAGAGAGAATCACTTAAATCCTCATAGACGTATGTCCTCCATATTTTCACTCTTCCCTGTACAATAAGGACACAATGTCTCCTGACATAAACTTGATACAAACCCAAGTCATTGCTTACCACTGACATATATAGCTCTTCCCCTCAGCAAGGATCATCAAAACCCATCAAAAGCTAATGATCTTTCCTTAACTCTCCAGAGCTCTCCTGCCTCTGAAATCAGCAGAAAAATGGAGTACAGCTGTCCAGAGGAGAGCTCTTCCCTTTCATTGCCTCTTGTCCAGCAAGAGCCCAATCTTCTGAAAACCCTCAATTACATTAACATTTGTAGTGGACATCCTACACAAACTGATCCTGAACTCTTGAAAATCAATGAATAAAACTTTCCCCTGTTTCCTGGGGGAAACCCCCTCAGATTATAAAAGACTTGACCATTCTCTTCTGGGCTATGATACTTCAGCCTGCCCAGTACCGCCTGCTTCCTGGTAGAAGCATGGATCCCCTTTGCTCCCAGTTCATCCACACCATACAACATCAGGACAGCACCTCTGTATGCCAGAGAGAACACTCTCCCTGATCTGCACACCAGTGCAAGAAAACCTCTGAGTCATTTGAGTCATATGGGACTGTGATGGGGCCTTCCCTTACTGTCTCAAGGTCTTTTACAGTTTATATTCCAACCCAGAGGCACACCAAGCTCACTGGGAAGGGCAGCTGCCTCTAATGCAACAAAAATGGCCACCTCAAGCATATGAATGCTTTTGCAGTCATTATCCAGCACTACTGCATGCAGGACAAGGCAGACTTCCCAGCTCACCATAACTAATGCCTTCTACCCTGATACTCTTCTGCAGCTCCCAGACAATAGGAGCCTCTGAGCCAGAGTCATGTTGGCAAGAAGAATGAACCTTTGAGAATGAATGCAAGATAAACCAGGCTACCCTGACAAACACATTTTGCAAAAACAATCTTCAGGCCCAAGTGTCACTAATTGAAGCCACAGTGGGGCTGTGCTACTCTGGCCTTATCCTCTGCTTTCTCCCCGTGGCTTTATGTAGCAAGGAAATTCTTTTCTCCTTCTCCACTATTTATTCTTTCACTCTATTCTTGTTTTCCAATTATCTGGCATAGTCCATGCTAATTGCACACAGTTGCCTCCCTTTCTTTGAGGACTGTTCCAGACAGAAGGGTGAAAAATGATGGCAATATGAAAATGAAATATTTTTGGCTTGGTTGTCTTTATTTTTAAAGAATGGGTTTTAAAGTCCCATTTCTCTGAGCAGAGCTATAAATAAAAACTGAGAAATTAAAAAAAGGCTCAGAAAGACTCCATGAAGTTGCTTCTGTTTATCCTCAGCATATTGTATCAGCCACTTCTCCATTAGCCCTTACATGAGGCAGACTTTGCAGAACAAAGCTCCAGCAGTGCTAACCAAGAAAGCCCTCGAACCAAGATGCACTTCCTCATACCTTGTCATGTAGCTGGGCAACTTGGACAGCACCTTGCAGTACTGCCAGCTGCTTCAGTCCAGGGGACAGCTTAACTGATCCTTCTGTGAATCAGAGAGGGTGCCACTGACCCGAGACTAAACTTTTGTGAGCTCTTGGTATGCTGATCCCATCTGTGATCTAAGGAGTCACACATATCTGCTTCCAGATACAACAACTTATGCCACTTTCTTCTCAGTGAGAAGTGTATGTTTGCTAGAGACAAGAGCTGTTCATCTGGCAACGAGCAAACTTCTGCAAGCAATGCCTGATCTAATGACAAGTCTCATTGAAAGCCAGCACCTCAACAGGATCCCAGTTACCAACTAGAAAATTTCAGAGCTAGAGACAGAGTGTTTCCAGGCTTGGTAGCTGCAGACAAAAGCATAGAAGTAGGTCTTCTGCTGACTACTTGCCCAACATAGAAGGATATTATCATTAATGGGCAAACCAGCAACTAAAGCCCTCCCCCAACTCTTAAATCATATACCAGAAATCCAAGGTGCCAAACCACTGGAGGGAGGAATAAGTTAATACACTCACTCACAACACAGGATGTGCAGAAGGGAGAGAGCTGACTGAGGATCCAAGCCACGGGAGATGGAATCAGCCAAGCCACAAGTCCCAGATAGAAACTCATGATCTTCTTGTGCCATCCTAGAGACTCCACTTTCTTATGAAGATCCAGGGAGCCCTTCCAATAGCCTGAATCCTCAAACAGCACATGCACTGCATAAACACCCTCCCAACCCCACTGTGTGGGCAGAGTCAGCTCTTATAGAGGTGGCTTCTTGCCCCACCTCCAAGCTAAAGTGCAAGGTGGGGGCACCTGGTGGTGATCTCCTCATCAGTTTCCACCCAAGGCTGGCAAGACCCTGGGTGAAGACCAGTCAGGAGGGTCTTCCTTGCCGGGTTGTGGACATCATCCATATGCCAACCCTCATTCAGGGCTGGGGTTTAACCCCAGCACTTCAGTGGGTCCCCTTGAAACCTGAAAAGTAATCACATTTCAAAATCCATGAAAAACTTGTGATCACCTGCTCTTTTGGGCCCCCCATGTGTTGTGTTCTGAGAAAGTCCAGTGTTTAATACCATCCACCAAGTTTTGTAATTTATATTTGTGTATAATCTCCATCCACATGCACACCAGAGGGAGAGAACCTTGTTCTCTGCTTCTTCCCATGGGATGATTCTGAATTCACAGCCAAGGAGGAAAAGTAAGTTAACAGGATATTCTGTGATTTGCTACGAAATAGGCAGTGTGGTGATAACTGAAGCACAGCAGGCCCTCCTTGTTCTTCACAGAGATACCAGGCAGGGTATCTCAGATAGCACAGGGTGGTAATTGTGGAGAAAAGTTAACTTGCTAATAGCAATCACTTTATCTTGTTTGTCAGTGATTAGTTATGTAAATTTGTTCTCCCCTTCAGTTCCATACCAGTGCATCAAGGTGACATGCCACATGTGCATAATTACTGCCAGTGTTATTTCCAGACCTTGATCTACAAAATGCAAAGTGCCACTTAGTAGAAAGTCCACACAATCAAAGAGGCTTCTTTAATTTCTCTACACATGTTTGCTGTTCTCTTTTGATAGGCACAGCATGTAAGAAGCCAGTGGGAAGCAAACATTGCATTCACAACGTGGCTTCTCCTTTGTTAATTAGGTAAATCAGGTGTATAACACTGTCTGTGTAACTCCTAGAGAGGCTGGGACATTATTGCTCCTATTACGCAGGGAAATGCTGCTTTAGCCAAGTCTGTGAGACAACAAAAATTAAAAAGGAAGATGAAGAATTATATTTATTTATTGTTTATACAGCACCATGGCACTTCACAGGCGACTGATATGAGATTCACAACCCCTGAGGAATTAATAATCTGCAGGCCAGATTCAAGCTGTGTCACTCTTTACTGCCTGCATCGCCACTCTGACTCTGGGTCGATTCAACAGAGTAACAGCATCAGGATCTGGCTTTAATTAAAGAAAATTTCAGAGACTAATAACCAGGATTAAATAAAATGCTGTTGTCTCAGCCCTAACTCATTTCTTGAAAGAAAAAAAATAAAAAACAAAACCACCCAATGAGCTCTTAGCTGCAGCCACATTTTAGTCCTTGATATGTAGAGTAATCGTGGCTGGGACTGTCTTGAAGAGTCAGCCAGTTTGGTGCCCACCATGGCTAGCTATAATAAAAAAGAGCTGCTGATGATTTAAGAACTCTGATGAGCATACATTTCTGAAGAAATGCATGCCATTTTTAAGGCTCAGTAACAGGAGTGAGAATCCCATCCAGCTCACAGAGATGGACGTCATCCCAAACCATTCCTGTGTTCGCTCTCCAGCCCTTTGTCTGATCGTGAACCAGCTCCTACTTTCAGAATGCACAGACAAGGCAGTGACAGTCCTTGCTCTTCCCTCCACCAACAGCCCAGAGAGGCCATGCTTGACCCTGTGCAGCAAGGTCTGGCCGGTAGGAACATGGTCTCTATGATGAGCAGTGGGACAAGGTGCTGTAGGCCAGCAGCAGCTGTTGCTGTATTATGTAAGGACCCAAATTCCAGCTGGGATCTGCTTGTACAAGTCAAGCAGGAGAAGGCAGCTGAACCCATAGGGTTGGGACTGTCTTATTTGGACTGTGTTCAAGTGCAAATACGTTTCAAGGCAGAAAGAGCTTCTTTGGAAAAGTTACCCAACGTCAGGATTATATAATCAGAGCAGTTCACATAGTTTACATGTGGCAAAGAGGAATGGCTTCTGGGGAAGTCCGTTCTCATTTGATTTTAAAAATGGTGTGTGCACAGAGGATCAGAGATCAGTGCCACACCATACTGCAGCATTAGAAAGCAAGAGGAAGAAAAATTATTATGATAACAATGATATTATGTTAGTCTAAACACAAAGGCAACCTCACAAATAGTGACCTTACTCTAAAAAAGGCTAAAGACAGAGCCAGGGAAGGTGCAATGGGCTTTCTAAAAGAAAATACATGATATGCACTGTCCTAGTCTGGACAATTTAGAGTATGTTTTGAGTTGCCAAAAAACACTGAAGAGAAAGGAATGTGCTATCACCCCAAGCAGGCGAATGAGGCATGGTGCAGCTGACTGAGACCCCATCATGATATCTCCTGCCTGTGAAGGATCTGAAGCTAAGATACCAAAGTGTTCTACTAATAGGAGCCCATGGGGCCACGTGGCTCCCAGCTGCTGGGTAAAGTGTCCAGTTTGTGGGGAGGGACAACAGACTGGCTGGCAAGATGGCTGGTACTTAGCAAAATTAATGCTTCATTATAAGCATCAAAACAGGGCAAGATTGCTTTACAACAGAAAGGCACTCTGTTGTTTCTAGTTTTACAACCTTGGGCCAGTTTAGTCTCTGTTGGACTCTGAGTTTTGTGATCCTTACCCTCAGTGTGTAAATACAGTGCTGTACTCCCAGTGTCCCTCCTTTTCCCTGGGCTACGGCTGGAAGAATTGTTTCTCCTGCCCTTCCCAAGCTGCTCTGTAGCAGCCCCAGTGCATCTGCTCTATTCTGGGCTACAGCAGCAAGCTGCAGCTCTCTGGGCTCAGCCCAGGCAGAGCTCAGCAGCTTCTGGCCACATGCCCTCCCCTCAGACTATTCTGGGGACTGCCATAATAGCTGGCTTTACCTACTGCTGGCTCTCTGTGGTCAGGCTCATGCCGAGGGGTTTTGTCAGCCCTAAAGGATCAAGCTGTTCCCCCTTTCCTCTGGAGTTGGATGGAAAGGACAGATAATCTGGTCCAGCCTTTGTGATGCAGCTCTCAAATGTGCAGGAACCTCATTCATCCCCAAATACGTGTGGGCACAAGGAGCCTGATTCTGCTCCTGCACAAACCTGCTGACTGTGCTGCCTGTTCCTTTGAAGTCTATGCTCTGGCTCCAAATTTACATTGGCATAAAGAGGCATCGGGGCACAAACAAAGGGAAAGTGCTGCAAGATGCTCAACAAGACCATGCTCCTGAGAGTCTCAGTGAAAGAAAATCCCATGACAGACAAGATCCAGTAACGCTGGGGCAAAGCATATGGCTCTCCAGCTCAGCCTGGCCAGGCAGATGCAGCATCTTGGCCAACATGTTAACATTGATGGAGAAAAATGTCCCCCCTCTTTTTTCCTCCTTAGCTGCTCTGCCAGGCAGATCCCCTCTCCAGAGTGGTGAACTGGAGGAGACTCTTCATGTCAGGAGCTGCCGAGGGCTGGGAAGCTCAGGGCAAAGGGCTGCGTAGGCAGCTATTGACCTCTGTGCTGTGTCTCTCCCAGAGCAGAGGCAGTGGGGGAATTGAGGGCAAGGAGCAAACCAGACTCAGGCCAAAGGCTCAGCAAAGAACTTGCCTTCCTCTTATGGACCAATTCAATTAGAAACATCTTAATGGAGACCCGTTTTGTAACTCCCACTCAGCCAGACAGGACTAACGGGGCACATAGGACTTGCTGCTACATTGCAAGTTAGGGGTCTTCAGCTTGCTTCCCAGCAGGTCTCCAGTCAAAAGTGAGACTGAAAACTGAATAAATAGGCTGCTGTCAAAAGGCTCGTTTAACAACTGATCTGCAAAGACAGCAAACCTTTGCTCTGACCTGGTACACCTTCTAGCACCAATTCCACTGTGTCCCTACTAATAGAAGTAATTGAAATGTCAAAAGACAATCAGAGTCCTGAAAGGCAACACAGAAAAAAACACCTCTGCTTCTAGATGCTAAATTCTTCTGCCCCTGTGTGCATCATCAGGGAAATGCATACATGTTTGTGAGCTTTAGAGACTCTGTGCTTTTCCTTGTTGAAAGCCCTACAAAAATACTCTGGCTGAGATGAGGAATGCCTTGGAGAAATAGGGAGCTTTGTTTATTGGATACATTTTTTTGTTTTGTTTTCCTGAAGGCCCTTATTAGGCTGTACTATGAAAAAAAAAAAAAACAACACCACTAAACTCCTTAAGGTAGTTTGATAGCAAGCAAATGCATGCAAGAGCTGAGCAAACTGTCCTATCCGAACTTTTTTCACCCTTTTCTAGATGAATGCTTTTCTTGTTCTCTGCAAAGTGCTTGCAGACAAAGTTGCAGAGGAGCTGGGAAGTATTATTAGTAAGGATTATTATAGCATCTCGCCTTGAATGGCTGCAGTGAAGGAGTCCCCACTGGGTGACCCGGGGTGCAGCTGAGTGCAGAAGCTGTGCGATTCACTGCGCACAGTGCAGCGTGAAGCACGGCAAACTGTTTGCCTGGGAAAGGAGCTGGACCTCTTTCTGTCTTAGGGGACCTGTGATCTAGCTGGCATTTCCTGGGGTTTCTTGCTTGAATTACACTTCATGACCCTGTTTCCCAAACACGATTTTACCTTTTAAAAGTGTGTGCTCGGTGAAAATACCTAACACCCCATGCTCAGGCTTTAAACTGAATTGCTTAACAGGGAAGGTAGGTCATCAGGTAGTGCTATTTCTGTTCCTCAACAAGGTAGTCAAGTGCTTCTAGGGTGTGGAGCGCATCTAGAGCATTCATTCTTGTGAATGAATTTTCAAATCACTTTCTGAGAATATTTAAATTTTTCCCTTTGTTGTGTCTTCAGGAGTGATTTCAAACTGCGTTGACTGTATCCTTTCTCTGATGGATGGAAATTGCACCAAATCTGCTATACTCACTCAGAGCTAAAGCCAAACATTTCATTGCTTAAAAAATCAGTCCCATTGTGGTTACTTGCTCACTAAGTTGTTGTATTCGTGAAGTGATATCACCTCAGTTTAAAAATATAAGGTCCAGATAAAGGGTAGACAGCAATCTGATTTTCCTTGTGAAGACTAGTGCCAGGTCGTGCACTTGAGTCACAATAACCCCAACCAGTGCTACAGGCTTGGGGAGGAGTGGCTGAAAAGCTGCCTGGTGGCAAAGGGCCTGGGGGTGTTGGTTGACAGTTGGTTGAACATGAGCCAGAAGTATGCCCAGGTGGCCAAGAAGGCCAACGGCATCCTGGCCTGGATCAGAAATAGCATGGCCAAGACTAGGGCAGTGAAATGCTGGGGTCTGAGCCCCGAATTAAGGTTGACATATGGGTGATTCCCACAGCCCTTCATCAAGAGGTGGTGAGTTTGCCTTATAGCTTCCCCCCAGGGTGCGGCCGGCCCTGCAGGGAGAGCCAGAAGGGAAATGAGCCTCAGGGGTCCCCCATTGAGTTGACAAAGGTCAGGGGTCTGCTTGGGGATAAAAGCTGGGACCACTGGCAGGGAGTCAGGAGTGTCTGCCTGTGGAGTAAATGCACTTCACAGAGTTTTCTGGTTGGGGAAGTACCTCCTGACTCTCCCTGGAAATGGGCCCTGGTCAGCTTGGACCTTTGTAAATGTGGGCTAGAAGGGTGAGAGCTATTCATGTGGGCACCTTTATCTTATGCGTCTAATCTGTTGACCTGGCTGTTTCCCATTCCATCTATGGGAAGCCTTGGTTCTTTTTTTATTCCACCCATTGTCAGTTGGGCAATGCCGTTGTTGGGAGTAATGTCAATTACATGTGAACTAATTGACTTGTTTGTACCCCCAGTGATTGTTCATGGAATATCTTTTCTATATTCAGTACAGTCCACTTACTGGTTTGTCTTTCTGCTGGTTGTGTCATTTGTGTTAGGCCTAGCCATTGGCGAAACAGGCAATGATTGTCCCTCTGTACTTGACACTGGTGAGGCCACACTTTGAATACTGTGTTCCGTTTTGGAACCCTCACTACAGTGAAGAATTTTAGGTGCTGGAGAATGTTCAAAGAAGGACAATGAAGCTGGTGAAGGGTCTAGAGAACAAGTCTTCTGAGGAACAGCTCAGGTAGTTTATCCCAGAGAAAAGGAGACTCAGGGTAGACCTCATCACTCTCTACGACCACCTGAAAGGAGGTTGTAGCAAGGTGAGGGTCAGTCTCTTCTCCTAAGTAACAGGTGATAGGACAAGAGGAAACACCCTCAGGTTGCACCAGGGGATGTTTAGGTTGCATACTAGGATAAATTTCTTCACTGAAAGGATTGTCAAGCCCTGGACCGGGGTGCCCAGGGAAGTGATTGAGTCACCATTGCTGGAGCTACTAAAAAGATGTGTAGATGTGGCACTTAGGGATGTGACTTAGTGTTGGACTTGGCAGTGTTAGTTTAATATTTGGACTTGATGATCTTAAAGGTCTTTTCCAACCTAAAGGACTCTATGAGTCCTTGACTTTATAAGGCTGAGGTGCTTCTAAGTATACCACAAGAATGAAGTTTAGGCACCTTTGACATGTTAATTTCAAAACCATTGCTGTCTTTGGAGAACAGGCACATCAAGAGACAAGGAGTAAGCAAAAAGTGTTTTCAGGGTCTGATTTTGATCTTAGAGGCACTAATTCCAGTGTTAGCTTGTCAGTTCTTTTCTGAACATGGTGACAAAAGCCTTTCCAGTTAATTGTGTGTGCCTTAGAGCTGACCTTAAAATACATCTGAAGAAATTAGAGTGGGTAGGACTTGCCAGTGATGGAGGGGAAAGGAAAGTAGAAGGGATCAAATTTGAAGAAAAATAGAGCAAAGCACAAAATTATCCTGGAGAGGAAGGTCTTTCCAAGACCTTATCTAGGCAAGGTTATCAGAGGCTGGAGAAAAACGGGTTACTACAGCCAGCCATGGAAGGCAAGGCCTGTGAGGGATGCACATATCAGCTCGAAGGGATCTCTTTTCACATTTTCTGTTGTACATAAGGGGTCAACTAAGCTCTCAGGAGAAGCGGAAGAAGTCACTGGTGCTTCATCACTTTGACTGAGATGATGGAGTCTGCCCATGGGCTCACAGGCTGGCTAGAAGGAGGAGGGAAGAAAGAACACCTCAGAATACAAGTTAAGGAAACTACTATAGGCTGGATGTAAGCAGGATAAGTGATTGGTGATGTAGGGTGGTTCCTATGAATATGCAGGTCCTTGTGTCACTGATAATTTCAGACTTTGAAGTGAAAAAGTAAAGAAAAACTTTGCTTAACACAGGACTTGTGTCACTGCAGTGGTTTCTGCCTAAGTAACACAGGGCTAAATCTACTGCCTGCCTCATACAAGAGGAAGGTACAAATCAAGGACTGTTGAGTAACACTCTCTCATCCTAAAAAACAGTAGTGGCAGTCCCAGGGGCATTGATGGCTGAGAAGTCCACCCCTCAGCTCACATACCACCACCTATCAGTACTTACTGCAACATCCTGAAAGTACAGCACAGCCTGAGGCACCTGAAGAGGACCCTTCTCAGGTGGCCTTGCCAAACTGCTACCTATGTTATCCAAAATGGCAAAACCCTGGGGCTCCAGAGATGCTCCTGAGCAGGTCCTGCACTTCCTCCTGACCACAGTGCATTCAGGAGGCATGGACCAGACTCTGGCTGTTTCCATGACAGACAAGAGCAGGATCAATGCCACCCCCACCAAGTTTGTTTCTTTTATGGATAAATGGATACTAAAGTTGCCCCTGATTTCCCTGTATGCAGTTCAGTCACTGTAGAAGTTGTTTTCCCCTCCTATCAGCTAAACCCACATAACATTGGTTATAACTGACTGTAAGTCCCAAGATTAACATCTTTAAAGAAAGGGACCAAGGCCAGAATGGCATCCTTATGACAGAGCAGGAGACCCAGACAGTCCTTTCCTTTCCTCTGTGACCTTCCAGTCTGCTTGTAGGCTTTATTGCAAATACTTGTCTCACGTTGAAGTGCTCCATTTGCTTCCTAAAAATCTCTTTCTTGTGTTGGTAATCAGGGCAATATAAAATGTTCCTTTTAGACCATCTGGAAGCCACAGGAAACATCAATTAACTGCATATATTTGAATCATAAGTACATTAGGCTAGAAATTTCTACATATTCTAAAAATTAAATCCTATAAAGGTTGTGAGCTGTGCAATATTTAATTAAATGGTGGCCCCAGAGTGTGGGGATCAGAATCATGTCCCTGGGCCATGGTGCAGGGTTTGCCACAAATCCATGCAAGCCAGTCCCCACCAGAAATGCAGCTATAAAGTATTTTTACATAGTGATCTCCCTGTTCAGCTGGTGCTGCCACATCACAAGCATTTCATTTATCGCCTCTTTGGAAGTGCAGAGGATTTTATTTGATACAGCCAGCAGAGCTGCTGAAAACTAAAGGAAGTGTGCTCCCTACTGTCTAGAAAACCCCAAAGCAGAACCTTCCAGTTTGAATTTTAAGCGAAGTCCTTTCTTCGTATGGCTGCAACATGCCAGGGTACGTGTGTGCCACAGCCCAGCCCTCAGCTGGGCTGACTCAGCTGCAGCCAACCTGACCACGTCTCACAGTGCAGCCCTTGGGTGGCCTCCTGTTGCAGTGAGAAGGTGAAGGAAGCATGCCATTCCCATCCTTCCTGTAGGGAGCAGGGGCTTTAGTATTGATTCTTGCCTTTGCTTGACAGCCTCGAGCTAGTCACCATGCCTCACTTCCCCTTCCTTGTTACCAGAGCAGGACTTGAACGCTGTTACTAGTGCAAGATGCCGACTCCTGAACCTCCAGCCATGAGCTGGCTGCTGTACTGGAGCAAGAGATTTCCTCCTCAGTGAGGGCAGCACAGGGCCCAGCACATTAGTTACAGGTCTCTGCATTCCTTGGCTCTCCAGAAAGCAGGAGGGAGCTGGAGGAAAGTGCTGACCACTCTGCCATCACTACCCTGGCAAAGCTCTTTGGAGCTCTGACCTGTGTTGCCAGAAACAGCATGGGGACAGCTTCACTCTGGGAACAATTTCACCCTGGGTGACCCCAGCCCAGGGGGTCTCCTGTGAATGCTCTTTCTGCGGTTTCAAAGGGGTGGATAATGAAACCAAATAAAGTGGAGTCAGGATTTGCAGAGCCCTGCTCAATTCACCTGGTACTGCCCTAGTCAAAAGCGGGGTGACAGGTCACCCCTGTTTGGACTTATTTCATTTGAGAGCAAGCCACAGGAGAGTCTAACAGAAGGGACCTGTGTGATGGATAAGGAGTTGGTTAAGGGGATGTGGCAATGGCTGATGTTAACATGGAAAATACCACATCAGAGGTTAATGGAGATCATCAGAGGTGGTAATAATGTTTATTTCAGATCACTAATGCAAACATTAAGGGCATCACTAATGACATCTGATGACACAAAGGTAGGAGGCATCACCCACAGGGAAAAGAATTTGGGATGCAGTCTGAGAAGAACTGAGTGAGCCCGTGGACTGAAATACTAATAAAAATAAGATGAAATTCAGTAGTACAATATTCAGGGTCATGCAAAAAGGAACTGATGTCAAAACCTATTTCTATAAGCTGGTAATTCATCTGCTAGAATTGAGTGAAGCTGAGAAAGACCTGTGCCTGTGAGGTGATTAGGGGATGATTATATGCTGCCAGTGTGACGTAGCTGAGTTAAAAGAAAATGTGGTCTTAAACAGTGTCAGGAGAGATTCTAACTGTTGTACAAAGTGACAGCAAAATGTCACCCCTGCGGTATACATCAGTCCCTGCTGGAGACAGATGAGCTGCACCGGGAAGGATGCAATGATCAAGGCGGGGGAGAGAGAAGAGGGAAGGTGTCTTCTGAGGGGAAGCTCTGAGCCTTCTGCAGCCTGGTGCAACGGAGGGAAATGACTCTACCTGGACACAGCACAGGCACCCAGTACGGAAGATGGAGAGGAGCTATTTAGCTCCGTGGACAATGTTGTTTCGAGGGATAACGGGTACAAAGTGGCCGCTAGTAAAGTGGAACTGGAAGTGAGGAGCTCAGAGCTCTGGGAAGGAGCGGATCCTGCAGATGTGTGTGGCAGCAGCAGGCAAGGAAAGGCGATACTGGAGTGCCATCCTCTGTCCCTTTGCAGCATTGCACGGATCTCCGGAGGAGGGTCAGCACTCCAAGGGTCAAGCAGGACTTCTACAACCACCTCGAGAAGGAATCGAGGGGGGGGAAACGGATGAATAAGCCAATCTCGCTTATTAACTTAAAATCCGTGTCGTGTCCGAGTTGGTTGGTTTGCAGGAGACCATCACGGTACCTGGTTGAGTTATCTTTTGTTGTGATAGTGAGGATAGCACAGAATGAATGTCTCTCTGCCACTCATCCCTTTTGTAGCCACCTTACATGAGCCTTTGTGACATGTCAAACAAAAACTGCAATCATTTTCTCTTGAAGTACATGCTTTGGCTCATTAGTCCTCCACAGTATTCATCTTCTGTCTTGTTTTCTCAGTTAATTGTTCCAAATGGAGAGGGGCTGCCAAGGCTGTGGTGCTGATATGTATCCTTCTAATTACACATCTCAGAGGAGGATGGGAGGTCCATTTTTAAGCTACAAAGTGTAACTGTGATACAACTCGAGACCAGACGTCTCTGCATTTGCAAACGTTCTGCAGTGCAGGTTGGCGTCAGGACCTGCCAGCGTCTGCAGCAATGCTGCCAGCCAGCTTATTGGCAGGCCAATTGTCTATGCAGTGGTTGCTCAACATTGCTGTATTACACCAGAGCCTAGATGGCTCTGCAATCAAAGCATCCATTTTTAACATCCTTTGCGTATATTTATAAAACTCTCTACTTTGAAAGTGTCCTGCTACTCCTCTGTTAAATGCTGCATCAAACATTTTGTGGAGAAAAGCATTGAGAATAAAGAGTATTGTCACTCAGTACCACATTTCTGAAAGGAAACCCAAAAAGCTAGAGAATTTCTTGGCTCTTTCTCTGCATTCATGGCCAGGACTTGCTTCAAATGTGTCTGGCTCCCCCTGAGTGCAGGCAGTGCCTCTACTGCTGCCTGCTCACCATCCCTGCATGCTGATGCTGCTTCTCCGCACCTCCACAGCCCTTCCTGCCCTGCCCACTGGGACGAGCACTTGCACGAGCACATGGGCAGACTTCTGGTGCTCATGGCAAAAAGTGCAATTTGAAAAAAAAAAAAAAAATCCCCCTTGGAGCAGCCAACTCATGTTGACAGCACCTAAACTCAAGTATGGGAGGAGCTGGGCTGCAGCCAGGAATGGGGATGCCCAGATCCTGTAGCACTTGAGTAACGGGGTATCCCTAATGCCAACCCCCGAGTTCTGCAGTGAGCAGTCCACAGTGCTGTGTCCCTCTCCCTGTGTTGAGGCAAACAAGAACAGCCCTGGCTGACCTGAGAGAGGGAGCTCTGGATGTCTCCAGGTGAAGAACATGCCTCTCTTAGACATTAATTAAACATCACCTCCTGTGCTGCACACCAGAGATAATTGCCTTTAACTGTGCATGAAATAATAACGCCTGTGCCTTTGTTACCTGCCAAGAGGCTCATTGCTGCCACAGGATGTGCCCCACGTGTCGGTCAGGGAGTGAGGACAGGCAGCGAGACCTGTGGTGCAGGCTGCCGGGGCAGGCAAGATGGTCCCAGCTCTGCACACCCTTTCCCTGGGGCTGCGAGGGGCTTGTGGGGATCAAGGGTGTCAAATCATGCCCACAGGGTGGCCCTGAGGTATCCCTGGGTCAGCAGCCCTGGGAAGAAGGCAAAAATTTGCCACCAGAGCCACCAGTATAGGAGTGGGCCATGTTTTCGGTCAGCAAGCAGAGTATTTCTTCAAAGCATCAAAACTGAATCACCTTTGTTGGTGTAGGAAAGAGTCTCCTTCCAAAATGCATACCAATGCATGTGAGAAGGGCTCCATGCATCTGTTTGGTGCTGAAGATGTATGAGAATAGAGTGGCCACCTTATCTCACCTGAATGCAAGCAGCTCACAGACACGAATCTAAGTCATCAGTACTGCTCCACAGCACTGTTCTTCTGAGTCCTGCATAAGAAGTATAGGGGTTTGTGCACTCCAGCTCATACAGAGATGAGAGCAATTCAGATTACCCACGGTTCTTAAATCTGTTTCTCCACCTGTTACCTTTTACACCCAACCATCCCCTCTACTCTCATTCCTGTTGATCCCTTCTCTCCGCAGCAGCCCTGTGTCTCTTCCAACCATTACCCCCTTTTATTTTATTTTTTTTTTGTCTGTTAATCTGCATTCTGTTCCCTCATCTCCTCCTCCATGACAGTTCAGGTCACGACAGACGAGAACTAAATGTGTGAACCTTGAATTATGCTTTGGTCATCAAAATGAATCAGCAAACATGAAGCAAGAATTGTTCCACAAACTTTTTCTCAAACTTAGTTTCTCTGCCTAAGCTAGAACATCAATGATGTCATCTTAATGACCTCATTAATGTCTATAAATATATAAAGGGCAACTGTCGAGAGGACAGAGCCAGGCTCTTCTCAGTGACATCCAGTGATAGGAGAAGGGGCAATGGGAACAAGCTGGATCATAGGAGGTTTCAGGTAAGCATAAGGAAAAACTTCTTCATGGTGAGGGTGACGGAGCACTGGAACAGGCTGCCCAGAGAGGTTGTGGAGTCTCCTTCACTGGAGTCATTCAAAACCCGCCTGGATGCATTCCTGTGTGACCTGATCTAGGAGATCCTGCTCTGGCAGGGGGGGTGGGGTTAGATGGTCTTTCAAGGTCCCTTCCAACCCCTAATGTTCTGTGATTCTGTGATCTAGCATTTGTATATTCCTGGCTGATCTGAGTGATATCTCCACTGAGAGGCTACACAGAACCACATCCTGCTTTTCTACAACTCCAGTTTACCTGAAGCTTCCTTGGTCCTTAAGAAAATGACCTGTGCTGGGGGAAAACTACAGAGCAGGACTAAATGTATTTTTCTTGATGGTCACCACCAATAGTCCATAATATGGCAGAGTATGTAGAGTTCACCCTATATGTGGATATAAACAGGGATTTTAGTAATTTTGCTGTGACTACTGAAAGGGATAGACCTAACTGAACTAAATCTCCTTTGGGGTTTACAGGTCTTTTTACTTGCTCCCTGGTTCTTATAGGATATTTGCCTCTAGACTAATTAAAATAACCATACCAGGAAAAAAACCAAACAAATAAACCAACCAAACATAAATACAGTCTTACCATGCCCAGCCAAAGCTCTGTCTTGCGTGGTGTCCTCCTCCTGTGGTTGTCAGTGGTTAAGGAAGGTTAAGAACCAGAGCAAACATAAAGTGATCCTTTCCTGGAGGTTGTCCTACTCCCCTCTTGTCTACGATGGCTCAGATTCTTCCTGAGCTAGTTTCTTTTGGTCAAACTACCAAGGAGGTAGTTGTACCGAATCTTGTTTCTTCCATTAATTACTCTGCACTTTTGAGAAGAACAGACACTTCACCTCCATTTTAGTTTTTTAACTCTGTTCCAAAGAATGTGTTGATTCCAATAAGTCAGCATTTTTCTGAGTTTAATCCTCTTTACTTGATCTCAGGTGTGTATCTTTTTTTGGAGAAATGTAGCTTTACGTTGACTGGAACAAATTTACACCAACTGGAGTTGACTGTTTCATCAAAACCAGTGTATAATTAATTGCTGATAGACAGACAATCTCTAGGTGGGACCTAATCTAGTTGCTCTGCAGAGAGCATATATAACTCCATGGACATCATACACCTGAGCAGGATTTAGCTGCAGTGAGCAGGGGACAGGGTTCCCTTCACAAGTCCCGTGGTACCTGCCATGCTGCAGTACACTCCCCAGGATCTCCTGTAAGTTGCCGTGCACAGGCACACAGTCACTACCCATGTCGCACGTGAGCACTGCCAAATGTTCCACGCTTGGCAGTCCTGCTCAGAAAGCTAAACCCACTAAGATTCATTCACATGTCTAATACTGCCTAACAGTCCGACTAATTAAAAGGAAAGATGGCTAACAGATGGGTCAGCCTAAGTAAAGTGCTGTCATGCAGAGAATACTTTTTCACTCTATTGGATGACTCAGTTTTTCTGGTTGTTCTTGATCATTAGTGACACCACTTGCTGAACTTGATGTTTCCCTTTCTATATAGGAAGGAAGACATCTTTTTGCAAGAGGGATATCTATTGTTCTTTCCAGGGTTAAAATAGTTTTTTCACCGGTTGGAAATGTGATATTTTGCTGCAAGCTGGATGAAAAAGAATACTTATTGAAAGGACGTGTCAAATCTTCCAAACAATTTTCCAGAAATACTTGTGTGGTGGTGCATGCTCTGCACTAAGAGGACTTGGCAGTCTGTTAGGTCTTTTTGTCGTTCATGTTGAGCCTGGGTAAGAGCACCTCTAAACTGTGCAGAACAGTTCTCTGCTGTCTCTGACAACCTTCAGACTATCTCTGGTAACAAGTGAATAAAGCATTCTCTCATTATTTTGAGTTCAGTGACTGTCACTTACTTGCTAAGGCTATGAGAGAGTGGCCAAAGACGATAAAAATACAGTGAAAGTACCCTTATAATATGAGGTTATTATTGGGTTTTATCATCTTTTGTCTGAAGGTGTATCATATTATGTGTGTTACAAGACAATTGGGTCTTATCTGCCATAAAAAACAGAGCAAAAAAGTCAATCACAAGGTGAAATAATACACTGAAATTGCCAACCAGACATGTTCATTACAGAAGGGATCCAGAACTGCAGCATTTGGACAAAGAACTGGGATCTTTATGCAGCCCCTGTCTAGAGCTCAGCCCAGTGAGCTGCTGATGTCTGTGGCTCTGATCCAGCAAAGCACATGTTTAACTCTGAGAATGTGAGTAATCTCATTCACTTCATTTGTACTACTTACACACTTCAAGATAAACAAATACTTGTGTGGCTTGTTGGATGTGGCTCTTACTGAGCCGAAAGGAAAGATATCTTTCTTTCACCTATCTTGCTGATTAAGCAGTTCCATGGGGAAAAATGTTTTTGTGGTTTATTTATATTATTTTTCTGTTCCTTGCAAAGGATGCTGTATAAATGACAACCCCAGTAAATGCTCATGTAGTGTTTGTGGGTACTGCCACTGAGTCTCTTTTGGCTGATAGTGACAGAAGGCTCTAGGAACGGTCTCACCCATTTTTGTTAATGTTTGCAGGGCTATGTGGCCTTTTTTCTAATTGATATCAAGACTGGAAGAAGTCTTCATGGATGCTTTTCAGGGTGCTCTGTCACTCTTATAATTAAGCAAGCCCTGTTTATGCCTTTTAAGAGTAAGCCGAGCTGGTCCTTATAGCATAAGGAATTTTTTTTTGCCATTACTATTGGTGCCTGTGTCCAAATGCAATACAGCTGTAGCTGGTGACTGTTTATGCACATAGGTATTTTGAGCCGGGAGAAGCCTCTGCTCGCTGCACACTTGATGTCCCTGCTGAAATGAATGACGTGAGGTGCTGTAAGCCACATTATTGCCATTCTTGCAGCAGGGTGAGCTTGCCAGTGCTCACATTACAGGGACACCACTTGACCCATATCCACTTACAAAGTGCACACAAAATATATTTCGTTATTTTACTACAGAGTGTATGATTCCCTCCATGGGTCAACCTATCATCTTCCATAAATTCCAAAAAGAACACCTCCTTCTGGGCAGCAGCCAAAATAAGGACTGCTGAGGTATCTCATATTTGTTTCATGTTTATACCAGGAAGAGCCAAGCAGTGATAAATCTTCTATCACTTCACTCAAGTTTCTTACTCTGGGTTATGGGGTGAGAAGTCAGTTGCTCCAACCAAAGCTGTGTAAACTTGTGTAAGACAGCAAAGTTAGAACATACCAGAATACAAAACACTATTAAAAATCTTCCGCAGTTGGTCTTTCTGCTTAGACCTGAATATTATCTCTTTTACTTATCCATCTGTTCATTTCTGGAAAAAACAAACAACAAAAGCAAAACCAACAAACAAACAGAACCCAATGAGATTTTATACTTTTTTTTTTATTCACTTCTGTGTGACAGAGTTCATTGCAGAGGCTTGTTGGGATCTTGTCATTTCTATGTTTCTTCTGGAAAGACTCTTTACACTCTTTGCAATTTACAGTTTACTTTTTCTCCACAGATACACCATGTTTCAGTGTTTGCCCTGAAGACTAAGGGAGAGTGTAAGACAGCTATATCCTGCTAATAGCTTTGCTATCTTCTGCAGCTGCAGCTGGCATGATAAGAAATGATTCCTTCTAGGGTATGTAAGATATTTTTTCTCCAAGAGCTCAGTGAGGTACAATTAAATTCATTGTTTAATGAGACAGAGAGGGTGGAAAGAAGTGTTGCATCATTCCCTTGAATTAGACAGGTATAAAGCGCCTCCCAATAGACCAAGTCAAACTTAGAAAATTTTAAATTAATTGTCATTATACTGCAGAACTTATCACAGATTGTCCTTCCAAGACCTGTTAAAACTAAGATTTGAAAGATCATATAAATAATACCATGTCCATAGTTTTAACCTCCAAATATTAGGTCAATAGGAGGCCTCAGATGAAGTCTAATTAGGCACGTGGGCCACAAGTTAAAGGCAAAGCCCCAATAGTTTTCTATGGAGCCAAAATTCTAGTTAGAAAATCCCAACATGTCAGTACCTATAACAAAACTCTCATTTTAATCACAGATTTTCTTCAATTATTCATGGTCCAGTCTAACTGTCTTACATAGCCTGGACCATTCTCTTACTCAAACATGCCTAATTGTCTTGATCATGCCAAGTTCTCAGATCAAGACTGTCTAGTTCAGTAAGTACCACAGGGCAATCTTACAATGCATAAAAATACTTTTATCAACTTGAAACATCTGATCAAATGAAATTTTGCTTATAAAATGTCTTCTGTGTTATTCTAAAAATGTTTGACTGTCTACATAGAAAGCATAATTGACATGTTAACTGCCAAAGTGGGTAAGAAGAATAGTTATAACAGGAGGGTTTTGTTATTTCATAGAAATTTGTTTGCATTACTCATAATTCAATTTCCTTTTCATTTCTTCTAACAACTCCATTATTACATTGTTAGTCTTTAGATCTCTAAAACACTGTTTGTAATGCTTTTGTTCAAAGACAGCCCTATATCAGTCGGTGTAATTCAGTTCACCCTAACCATTACCAACAGCTCTGTGGACAATATTCACTTTCAGCTCTTTTCATAGCTGGATAGATGCTATCATTATCTTACAGATGGAAAAACTAAGCCTCTGGTATTTCTCTTTGTCTGTTTTGCTTTGCTTTAATCTACTATTTTCACATGTACGATCTGGGGTTTAGCTGCCAAAAGCATTATTTCATGAACAGTGAGGGCAAAACAATGAGTACTATAAGGGGGAATTTAACCTAAAGCCTTCTTCCTTGACATCCCACCATCCTCGCTTCTCACACCAACTCCTGCTTCTCTCCTGTTATCCCAGCATTACTCATGTCTGGCCTGTTCCCCACCCCATACTCCTTCAGCAGGTAGTTTCCACCACGACCTGAGCAATTTGTGGGGTATGCAACCTCTCCATGAAGGAGAGAGTGAGTCAGCCAAGAAGTATCTGAGGGAAAATTAATTTTCAAGATAGGGTACTTTTAAAAGGATAGATACGGGTTATCTGAATCATAGATTATACATATAAAAATATGGCATCAAAAGAAGCTTCCTTAACAAACATTCTCTCCACCTCTGCTTGCACCCTTTATCTGACTGAGAAGTAAATTAAGATGCAGCAGCAGGAACAAGCAAGAAAGTTGTTAGTAGAACTCTCTGAGAGCCTCTGAATCATGATGAACTGAAACCCTTGAGGACCACCACAGTGTAAATGCTCAACAACAACAGTAAAAATTCTAGATCAGACATGCTGTGGTTTCCTTTTCAGAGTCTACACAGAAGATCTCTAACAGTCTTTTAAGATCTCTGGGCTAACACGTTCCCTGGGCCAGATCTGTAGCTGGTGTACTGTGGATCAGCTTTCCTCACGCTAATGGAGATTAGGCACATAGGAATAATTGGACCTCCTAGGTTACTTATTCCATTCCCTTGCCATTGCTGGTAACCTTGCCATCCAATCACCTACATAAGCTTATCACAATCCATTTTAAAAGTACTTACCTCATTTGGGAGAAATATTCCACTACTTTAGAGAAACCAGATTCTTTTTTCTTTTATAAATATTCACTATCTCAATTCTGCCTTTCTGAGACATCCTCTACATGAAGATTATGTTTTTTAAAAATGTTTTAAAAAATGCTTTCCAACTACTTTCCTTTTTTTTTTTTTTCATTTGGGAAACACTATCCCTAGCCCTTTAATTAACCACACTGCCCATCTGCTCTGAGCTCTCATCAAATAACACCATTCTCACGGCTGCGCTCTTCATCTAGTGTTCAGAGCTATCACACTATCTGGCCTCCAAGATAGCCAGCCTTCTGTTCCAGGCCAAGGCATCATCTCTGCTCCCATTCCTAGGACTGTGTTACTCACAGACGCTTTGCTATTAAAAGCCTGCTCTCTCTATGAAATCATTATTTTGATCATTAGCCCAGGCAGGATGCAGCCTGGCTCTGAGGACCCTCTGGAGAAGCAGACAGGCAATACGAATGCAATAATAGCTGCCATCAGTAGATGGCTCTGTTACAAGCCATTGTGACAATTTTGGGGTCTGTGTAGAGCTATGGGAGATCTTGTATTCCTATGCCTTCCTTTTTGGAAACTGGGTTCATACCCAAATCAATTTCTTCCCTGCATGTGTTAGCTGTGGATTAGCTGTCCAGAGAATAAAACCCAAAAAATCCAAAATAAATCAAATATGTCAAAACATGACAATCCCCATATACTTTTAAGTCGAATGCTAAGACAAAGTGCTGTGACACCCCATTTTTTTATCGTCAGGATGACAAAATTAAAATTAATTACAACTAGCTTCCCTCAGCTTGTCTTGCTGATGTTGCCTGGAGTTTGAAGGTGTTCAGAGAGGCCACAGCTTTTTAGTATCACACTGGAGCCACTGATCTGTCTTTGTTGCATTATAATGTCAAATTGCACTTGACTACAAGTATGGCCACACTGGGTTAGATTCATAGCCCATATTGTCCAGTATACTGTTTCCAACAGTGACCAACAGGGAATGGCTAAGGGGGAGTACAAGAGCATGTCAAGTGGCTGTGAGATCCCCTGGGCAACCCAGCCCTCAGCCATTCATAGCTCAGGGATCATTCAAAATTTGGGTAGTCTTTACCTATTCAGTAATTTTCAACAGATCTGTCATGCATGACCTTGCACAGCTTTATTTTGCATCCATTTAAGGCTTTCACACTACAGCATGCCACACCAAGAAGTTCCACAGCTCATTAAACAGTCTGAGGTGTGCCTGCCTTCATTTCTTCAGAGCCTTTCCCTGCTATTTTTGTATGAAAACCCTGGCTCCTGGGTTAGAGCTCTGAGTGAACAGGCAGGCTCTGCTCCCCTTCTTTGCATAGCTCCTCATTTAAGAGGAGTCTGCTGCATTTTCTTCAGTTCATGCACTTTCTGCCCATGTCCATGTCACAGGTTCAGTACTGCAGCTAGAGATATACCCTGGCCAGGCAATTCCCATCCCCACGCATCCCCGTGTGTCTTGCTCACTTCCCACAGCTCAGTCATCATGATGTACTACATACAGATTTGCCAAGAGGTTAGGGAGACTGTGGTGGAGTTTATGGCTTGTCCTATGAACCCATTCCCACCAGCAGTACTGCACTGTCTAACCCTATTAATGGGGTTTTCTCATCTTCTGTCTCAAGCACCTGCTCAATTTGATTTTGGCCCATCAGCAAGAGCAGCTCTCACCATAAACTGGAAACAGGTCCTAGACTATATTTGTTTTCAGGTCCAAATGATGTTCAGTGACATTAAGACAATGGTAGTTCAGGGAGCTCCCATTGAGTAACTGTGGGCTTCAGGTGCTCAGCTGCCTCCTCTACCTTTGGAAATCTCTCCCTAATAGTAACAGGGTGAGGGAAGGAAAAGAGTTCCCTGCAGACCCCGAGGCATCACTAATTCCAGTAGGATTACATCCACCAGAGCCCTGTTCCCTGCACTGTGTCCTTCCCACTCCTCTGGCTTCGGCTGGATCCTTCCCTTCTTCAGTTGTGTGCCTGGCTCTGCTACTGGCAGTGGTTCTGTCATGTGAAACACATGCATCTTTCCTACCTCAAGTCCTCCAGATTTCTTTCCATGGTCTATTGATAAGTTACCTACCCACTACCCTAAATCTATCTTTAGCAAGAGAAATAGGTAAGCCCCCAGAGCTAATCTTCTGCATGGTAAAAAACATATCCAGAAAGATACAGTTACTTCAAAATCACTCTGTGAAGACATCAAACTTACACCTGAATATCTAGAAGGAGGGGACAGTGGCACTGGGCACATTGTAGGTGTTTCAGTTCTTGGCATTGATATGGGAAACATTCAAAAGCTGGCAAGAGACCTTTTTTAAAAAGTGGTTTGGCTCCTCTGGCTGTCTTGTTATGTGGCCAGGACCTGCAAGGCTCTGTGCTGAACTGCAACAAACAGGAAGCGTTAACAACAGCTCTGAGACAAGAGGCTCCCCTGAAAGCCTGTGGCCCAGAGCTTTGGCTGCTGCTAATCAGAGTCAGTCAGCTGAGTCTGGGGAACTGCACTGGTTCCATCAAAACCAGTCCCAACTCAGATCTTGTGTGGAAAGACCAGGTGGTGACAGCAATAGAAGATGGTGAGGAAGCATTTTAATGGCTAGCTGATGTTTCTCACATGCCAGAAAAGAGCTCACTCTCCAACATCTTATCAATCCACACAGTAAATATTCCCTGGGTTTGTTGGCATTTTTGGATTACCCAGAGGAGATGCTAGCCCCATGTATCCTCTGAAAGGCTGGATTACCTAAATAATAATTTCACTACAGGAAAATTTATTTCTGTGACAGTTCCCAAGTAACATCTTGTTTGTAGTCTGCAAAACAAACCAAAGTAGGCTGGTACCCATGGACAGCTTTGGACAGGAGTACAAGTGCAAAAGTGCAAGGCAGGAAAAAAAACTAATCCCTAAAGTAAGTAAATAAACATACATTTCCATTCCCCATGTGTCACCTTGCTCAGATCGACTACCACTTGTCCCCACACCTTTGTTTTACCTACTTGTCTTAGAGGCAAGGGAGTTTTTTTGCTTTAGGTAGGTGCGGGTCCCTCTCACTGGCACGCTCAGGCTCTTGGCTGCCCTTAGGTGCCGCTACAGCACACAAAAAAAATACATCTGGGTTTCACTTGGTCTTCTGTGTGAAACAGCCTCTGCACAAGCTGCCACACGTGGCAGAGTTAGGGGTGGAAAGCACCGAGCGTGTCACAATTATACCAAACGAGACTCAGAACTCTCACAGCTCCACATGGAACAGGCTCCACGTCGTTAAGTTCAAGTGTCTCCATAATCCTGAGTTTGATCATTCCCAAGCTATTCCTTTGCTAGGTGCATCATCCATACTTAACACATTTTTTATCATCTCTCCTTCCTAGAAATGGGCCCCCTCAGTTCAGCTGCCCTGTTCCTCATGTGGACAGTCTCACAGACATTCAGCTGCTTGAACAAACACTTCCTTACCTCCAGCCTTGCCTGTACTGCAGGTTACAGCTTACTCCTTCAGACAAGTGCCAAAGGACAGAATACTCCAGCCTTTACCAAGGGTGCTAAATGTAGTCAGCCTTCACTTTCACCAGTGCCAGGAACACAGGCTGAGGTGAAATGCTGGAAGAGCAGCACAGAGCTCCATGCTGAAGCTCACCACTCTTGATCCTTCCATAGGTTTTGATCAGTGATCCTGAGATGGCCCTCACTGCAGATCATGGCTTCTCCTATGGATCAGGGGATCTCACTTTCCCCATCTGATGCAGCCAGCTGCTCTGATCCTCAGCTGCGAAAATAGCTCCTTTGCTATAAAATCATGCCCTTCTGCTTTTTTTTTCTGCCCCAGCTTCCTCTCCCTCTTTACATTTTTTAAGGTGAGAACATCCTGGCTTCTTTGCTCCCCCATCTGATGATTCTCCCTTTTTCTTCAGACCATAAGGTTTCAGATTCCAGGCCAGATTCATCCTCTGAAAATCTGGCATTCAAGCAGAGCCCAGAATAACAGCTTATTTTCCTTGTTGTGTAGTGTTTCGATATGGGCAGGAAGAGTGAAAGTGTCAAGGATACTTCCAGGCTGCAACAGGCTCGACCACGGCATTCAGTGATACAGCAATTCCATGAAAATAACTCAAACTCATCAGTCATGCAGAGCTTCTCCAGAGCACTCCAGTGACTAGATTAATGAGGTCAAAGCAAAACAAAACTCTGTCCCTGGGATAGGCAGTGACTTGCCCAAAGCACCGGAAAGAACAGAGCCAGAATTGTTTTGTGCCCAAGGATATGCAATGAAATGATTTCCTAGAAGGAAAGAGATAAATTAGAGGCCCTGCTTTCCTCTCGCTATGGGAAAAAAATCTGATCTTGTTTAGGCTGAGGCATGCTTGTGAGCTAGGTCAAAATCATTGACGTGGGCATCTCCTGCTCATCTGCAGCCCCACTTGAGATTGTAGGTGCTGCCAGCCAGGACCAAGCTGGGGGACAATCCAGGCAGCAGCAGTGGCCAGACCTGGAGACGTTAGAATGTAAGACATGGATGGCAGAAAGTGATCTTATGGACTTCTTTTTTTCTGCATGTTCAGTCCTCTGGGTTTATTCCTGCAGAACTGATGCCAGAACTAAAGCAATGGGACCTGTGGGTGTGGAAGGACCCTCTCCAGGGATCCAAGTACAAAGTCTCGGTGCCTAATGTTGTGCATCCAACTCTGTAAACTGTGGCCAAAGTATTCTAACTAGGCTGGGTAAGGGCTTGCTTCTCATATTGCTTCCTGTGCTTTTGTGCATTGTTACTTCTAAAGTTACTCAAAACATCTAAAGGAGGCTGAAAGCAATTGCACTACAACTAAAATAAAGTCCTAATTTTGTAATCCACTTCCCCCCTCACCCACACAGAAAAAATCCACAATGAAATATAGTGCCTGAGAAAACAGAGAACGGTCCACCCACCCTTCAACAGTGCATGTATGAGCACAGCCCTATCACAGCCAGCACCAGGCAAGAGTGCCTCTCATTAACTTAGAATATATACGGGCAAAGGTTTGATAAGCAAAAAACAGTGTTCCCAGCACACCAGCCAAGCCCAATGAAAACTAAAAACAATAAATTTATTGAAAGCTTTTTTAAAATAGGAGGAAATTATTACTCATTCGAATTCTGTTCATGTTAAGGTCAATGGTCTTTTTTTCAGATTCTGATTGTTAATATTAGATGAAAGGACATTTCCTTTACATTGTATTTATGAACTCTAATGGCACAAGGAGGATAACAGCCACATACATTGCACACCAGAAACATTTCTGAATTTCACATTGTTTAAGAATTAGTTCATTACTCATTTTCCTTTGACCTTTAAGTTAAAGCCAGGGTTATTTAAATACATTGGGCCTGACTCTGCTCTGGGATGCAAAAAGAAATGTTATTTTATTTTCACCTTCTGGAAGTTGGGAAGCAGCATACATGGTTTGCAGTCAATGCAACTTACACTGTTCATGTGGATTAGACTACGATTTGTAAAACACTGGTCTGAGGGGATTCAGATTTCTCAGATTCTGTGTGACAGAGACAAAATTTCCAAGAGGCTGTAGAATGGGACCAGAGCTTCTGTATTGTCTGTTGAGTTTAGCAGAACAAATCATGTTTACGCCCCTGAGGTTGAACACCACACCATTCAGCTGAGCGTGCCTAGCTTTGCATGATAAAAAATACCTGCACTGCATAATTTTGTGGGTATTCAGAAGTAAATTTTTGATTGCTCAGATGAGAGCTTCAAAATGTTGCACAAGCACAAAATTACAGTCTTAGATTTGCTGTGGCTTTCTGCTAACAGCAAACATAATTTGATAACTGAAGGAGTCCCCAAAGCCTTTTGTGTGGTCTGTATTATGGAACAATTATCCACAAAACAATACACTCCTGGTGACATTTCCACTGTCCAAGAAATTGCCACCTTTCACTCTGCTGGTGTGATTATCATTTCGTGTCCTCATTAACAACGGTCAAAAGATTTCTGTTCATCTGAAGAAAAAAGCAAGTAAAATCTTCAGCTTTGCTTGTGTCATAGAATTCTAGAATCCTAGAAGCATTTTGGTAGGAAGAAACCTTTAATATCATCAAGTCCAGCCCAGCACTGCCAGGTGACCACTGAACAATGTTCCTAGGCACCTCGTCTACACATCTTTTGAATACCTCCAGGGATGAAGACTCCACTGCTTCCCTGGACAACCTGTTACAGAGCTTTACAACCCTTTCTGTGAAGAAATTTTTCCTTATGCCCAACCTAAACCTCCCCTCATGCAACTTGAGGCCATTTCCTCTTGTCCTAAGGTGTGTCTAGGTACTGGATATTGCTCAAAATACATTGTTGCTCTAGGTGGTTGCTAACAAGGACCAAAGGGTTATAAATGGCGTCAAACCTTCACCCAGCTGTGAAGTCATTTCAAATTTACTCTGCTGCCTGTGAGAATAGGGTTTGGCTGTGGGTATCCCCAAATGCTCTGTCCCTTTGCACCACCTGCCAATGCTCTGTCTTCGTCAGTGAGAGGACTAAACCATGTGCTCAGCTCCAACACTGCCAGCAGCTCTGCGACTGCCACAAACCACCCATGGGCGGGAGCCTCCTACAGGAGGTTCCACCCTTCAGGGCCGGTGCAGTGGCTGTACCTCTTCACCCGGATGTTGAGACATTGCTCTCGTTTTTCTGGTGAGAGAGAGACCAGAGTATGTCATTGGCCTCCTGAAGGCACAACAGCCTGCAAGCAGCATGGCTGCAACTCTGTAAAAATGTGACTCCAACTCTTTTCCCCCTTAGTCTTCTCTTTTTCTTGTAATGACAAGAAGAATTTTGCCATAGAGGGCAAGCTATAGCCTGGCAGCACGTCAAACACCTCCATCACAGCCCTTGGTATTATAAAGAAAATTGAGAGTATTTTGACTTTTGTGAGTGGTTTGTAAAGGTTACAAGGGTTAGAAGTTTCAGAACCGTATTCCATCATCACTGATATCAACAGATCAGCAGTTCAGCCTATATCCTCCTGCAGTATTTGTTAAAGGCTTCTAGAAAATACATGGAATTAGTAAAGGCATTTTCTAGTTTAATCTTAAAATTTTTTCTCAAAGTTCAGCAATAAACTCTGTGTTCAGGTATCACTGGGAAACCTTAAAAGATGAAAAAGCAGTTATCAGCTCTCTAACAGAATGAGACAGAGAAGCCGCCTTCTCTCACTTTCTAATCCCCTCTCTTCACACATCATGTACAACAGTAAATCCACTCAGCAGTGTTTCAAACAATTCTAGATTGTGAAGAACTCCATTAAAGTTTTAGTCTCAAGTAAAGTTTTAGGACCTTGTTCAGATTTCAGAGTTTTGGCCTAAAGAAAGCATGGAATTCATTATTAGTAATGAATGATCTGGGCACCCACAGCTCATTTCAAACCAGCAATAAAGTAGCCTTTGTGGTAAACAGTCATAGATGTTGTTGATGTTAAAATTTGCAGAAAAGGCTTTTGGGGGATACTTTGCATCCTTTTCAAACATGGCACACCTTTTTTTGTTTTTTCCTTTTAGCCTTCCCAACACAGATATCTAAGGGAGTCTTAAAGTGAAAGACATAGGCTGCCCTCGCTGCAAAATAACAATGATGCACAAATAGTTCAGCTACTGAATAGATTGGGTAATCCTTTGTACTTTTAGTATTTCACCATCTGCCATGTCTAAAAAGAAGTACATGTAGCCAGGAGCACTGTGAAAGATAGGCAGGCGAGGGATCATGACCCCTGCTTTTGACCTTGATGCTGAGAACTCTCATCTCAAAAGAGATCTAGGACTGCAAACCTGTCTCTAGTCCTGCCCTTTGGAAGTAGACAATTGGCAGGGCACAGATTCATCTCTGTAAAAATGAGAAAATGTTGGGGGGGGCTTAAGGGGAGGGAGGAACAAACAACTGCATATCGAAGTAACCAACTTACTCAACTCTCCTATCAGTATTTCCCTTCTCTCATTTCCATACCGAAGGCAGATATAAAGCCATGAAAGATGTTCAAGATGTGGCATCCATTTGGAAACTTCCCAGGCAGTTGTACTAACATGTTTTTCAAAACTGCCTGTAGGTCTTTCATCTGGATTAGCTGCACATTCTTTCCTTGGCTCTTTTTTTGTACCGAGGAGCTCACTTGCTTTTATCCACTGCAGGACAAAGTTCCCCTTAAATCCCCACCTCAGAACTAGCTAATTTACACAATAGAAGAGACCTGCTTACCACAGCTTTTGCATCTGTATTTACACACGAGGGGCACCTGGATCCAAGTGAAGCTTCTTTTGGGGATTGACTTCCCTTTGCAAATGAGGAGTACATTCCAGAGCTTCACTCACTTTAAGTTCACACCAAATATTCAAGTTCAGCTGGCTTATTCATGGGAGTTAGGCAAGCAAGAGCTGGGCTCCTGCTTGACTTCACTGACTTCACATATGAGGAAGGTCTGTCTCTTTTTTTTTATTATTTTTATTTTCTTTTTCTCTTCCTTTTTTTTTAAGTGCTAGAACAAATAAGCAGAGGTTTTTGCTTTCAAAGAAAGACTAGTAGATACATCACACTGATCTTGTTGTTGGGCTACTTCTCTTTTATTAGGCTGGTTTTTTTGTTATTGAAGAGGAAAATAACACAGATGGAAAAAAAGCTCAGGAAGACACATAAAGCTGAGGTGTTCTGGTTTTGCAAATTTTTTCTTCTCCCGTGTGCTTGTTGATAATGGAGTTTTTGACACTGAGCCACAGAAAAAAAAAAAAAAAATAAATCCGTTGCCTGCCTTGGCCAACCTATTGAAACAAAACATCTCTTTCCATTCCCCTCATTAATCCTTCTTTCCTGCTCAGCTTAATTCTCCCATCCTGTTATCTTTGCTTCATGATGTTTCACCCAAGACAGGGATGATGCCTACCATAATATAGTCCTCAAAGAGACCTGGCAAAAAGAGAACATGACAAGAATCTGCAGGTAGACATAAACCTGAATGGCTGGCCTTAAGCTATATTGATATTTCTGTAGTGATATATAAAGTAACTGCATTAAAAAGCCAGACCTTTGGCTCAGTAGAGCCAGTTACTCATTTTCAGATGTGGCTGCTAATTAGTCTTTCAAAGGAAGATGAAAAGTCATTGCGTTATACTGAGCCCCAGTGTAATGCTACACAGGGGAAATTTTTCCTTGACTTCACAAAATCAGCAAGATATGTCATGCTCATTCTGGTATTGTCTTAATCCAAATACCTACAAATGTTATCAAACAACATCAAATAACTGAGTGCTACTCAAAATCCAGGTCAACCAATCTGTGTATGAGACTATGTAATTGTATCATTGGTCATGATATTTTGCCCTTTAAACATTTTAGTTTTTCTTCATTTTGGAAAGGTTGAAATAAATTATCTGATTGTCTTTGACCCAGCAAAGGGAAATGAAATAAGAACAGCTGGGTAGGTCAAGGAGATGAGTCATGTTACAGTCAACTCATCAGGAAGGGTCAGAGATCTGGACTATAGGAATTAGGACAGCTGAGTGAGAGTAAAGCATTTGCAATTGTATTAGACTCTTATCCAAATCCCTTAAAATGGGCTCTCGCAAAGACAGGGCCAAATAGGAGTCAACAGAAAAATGGTAATATTTTGTCGGAAATATTTGAAAAAGTGGAAAAGAAATTTCTTTTAACACAATGTTCATTAGAAAATGTCAAACCTTTATTTGAAAATACAGGCTGCTCTCTGAAAACCTGGAAGGTTTTAGCAGTATTGTTGCAGAAAAATCCAAACTTATTTTGATGAAATCAACGATCTCTCAGAAACGTTGTCAAAAGATTTCTCACTCTGACTTGATGTGAACTTTTTGGACTTTTTATTCCTGAAATATATTATACAGACCAAATCAATACACTGCAATACTGGCAAGCATTATGATCAATACATATGCTATCATTTTATTATTAATGGTATTAGTGTTAGAAAGAGCAAACTGTGCTCTTTTACATGGAACTGATTACTTCCACTTACAAATATGGATATGCTTTAATAGTGATTTTCTAGAACAGGACACACCTTTGAATGTTTCACACTTTTCCCTTTATAAAATATGTGCAAACTCTTTCACCTGGCCCAAATCATCTCTCTGCAACACTGCTCCTTATCACTTCCACCATTTCTGCTTCTTATCCACTTGCCTGACACTAGTGACAAGTATGACAAGGAATGTCCTAGTGACGACTCAAACCAAAGCAAAGCAATTGTGGATGAGTGAGAAAAGCTTTGAGTAGGACCTCAGATAATACTTTAAAAACAAATGTGGAGCATCTCAGTGGAATAGCTGAAAACTCTCTTCAGGTCAATGAAGATCAGGTAAAATTGGAGGCAAGCAAAGGCAGGCAAACAGTCTTTGGATTAAGCACATGGGGGTTTTTCTCTATGATTTCGCCTCAGGTTCATTTTGAAGTTTATAATTTTTTTTTAATTATAGCTCTAGTGTCTGAGGTTTATATTGGGATTTTTGGTGTTTCTTTTTTTTTTCTGGGTAAAAAGAATATCGAAATGTGATAAATACTTAGACAAACTGGCAGGAAATATTTCCTGAAACCAAGAGAAACAAAGATGAAGATGAAAGCACCAGCAACTCCTATTGCCCTTACTAGTTACTCCAGTGCTGAGGGTAATTGTTCACAAGCAACAAGAAGGAAAGAACATGCAACAGCAACATCTCAGAAGGATCAAGGACTAGCAATGTATTGTCCAGTACTGTGAACTCCCATTTGTTCACTGCTAAGTAGTTGCATGGTGGGACATATTTAAGTATCACTCAACTTCAAGAAAGCAATGGGTGCTTCAGATCATTGACTGCTGCAAAGTCTCCATCCTTGGAGATACTCCAGACTCAGCTGGCTATGACCCTGAGCAACCTGATCTAACTTTGAAGCTGCACCTGACTTTGAAGTTGGCTCTGCTGTGAGTGGGTGTTGGATCAGGTGACACCGAGAGGTCCTTCTAACCTAAGTTGTTCTATGATTCTCTCTAAATCTGCTCAAATTAGTTATTTGTATAGCTGAAGTGACATAGATACAGCAATAATGTGCTAGTACAGAAGCTATAGGCACCAACACAAGTTATGTCTCTCTATTCAAAGGTGAAGACGAGATGTGAGAGTTGCTAAAGTCACAATAATCTAATGATATAAACAAGGCAGTTGTTTGGAAGGTAAGATATTATCTTTTTATTAAGCCAACTGATAAGAGTAGAAAAACAAAGATAAGGTTTGGGGCATGTAAGCCTTTTCCAGGTATGCTTTTTTCATGTCAGGTCATCTTCAGTTGATCTTGTAAATAATCATAATTACTGCAGTGTTAAACTATGGAGAGATGGTGACTCGATGCATATAATTACTCAAGAAAATGAAGAATGTGAGATTAAGCTTTAAAATGTATATTAAGGAGACATAGCCTGAAGTAAAAAAAAAAAAAAAAAAAAAAAGCATTGAGTTTGTTTTATAATAAAATACAGAGTAAAGGCAAAATCTACAAGTTGGATTTCAAAAGTCATGTTAGTTGGCAGGTTTATGTTTCATTTCTTTGGGATACTCTGGTTTGCACAGACTGTAAAACTATGGTTCAGTTCACTAGAAATGGTGTTTGCTGAAGCCCTGGGACAGCAGAGGACATTTCAGGTCAGAAGTAAAAAAGTACTTTGCTAGCAGTGATGACCTTCAAAGAGCTTCCTAGAGCTGTGCTTCCCTCGTATCAGCCCTGTGAGTCGTGCTTTTACACAAGCAATAAATGTACCCTGATTATATATACTTAAAGCAAGAAGCCAGGCTTGATACCTTGAATTTTTAGAGCTGTCTTATTTCTTCAGCTGTTCAACATTGACATCTTCCAAGTTCTATGTGGTGGCTGTGTGTATCCTGCATTCAGAGGTCTGTCTAACCCAGTCAGGGACGGTCTATAGCTTGGGCAAATCCAAACCTCATGTACTTTTGCCCTTAGATCACCCTCTAGATTACTTGTTAAAAAGTCCCTGCCATTCAGCAGCAGAATGAGTTACTTGTTTAGAGTCTGAAGACAACCCCAAAGCCTCCTTTCCTCTGGTTCCTCACTGTCTCCAACTCCACAGAGCTCAGCACCTCTCTTCTGCTTGGGTTAGCTAAGGGTCAGGGGGCCTCTTGGGACTTGATTCTCAGTGCCAGTCTATTTAAAGAATCCAGGGGTGTATGAGGGGTAGGCTATGCATGTCCAAAGTAAGATAACAATTCTGAGAAAAATCGTGACATGCAGGTTGGAAAAGGCACAAAGGACCCACATCCAAAGCCCACCGGATCAATGGAAGGATGTGCAACAACATAATCTGATGAAGCACGGGGCAATGAGATGCTCAGAAGCTGCAGCCTTTGATACACGAGCCCTGTAGCAAAGATTCCCTGGATGCCACGAAGGTGAACTGAGGTTACCAGGGAGCAGATAAACACAGGAGGGCGCAGACTTCCATCCACCTGATGAGGGAGTGCAGTTTGCTTTCATCTAAGCAGGGCCCTGTGTTTTCTAAACATTTCAGATGCTGCCTTCTTGTTTTGGTTTGGTTTTCATTATTAAAAGCACAGCAAATGAAACCCCCAGAAAAGGGGCGGGAGGGAGAGCTGCTCCCACATTTTCACCTCTGGGTGGATTGCTTGACCCTGCCCACAGCCCCACCTCGAGTGACTAACAGAAATATAAATCCCCGGGGGACATGGGAAGATACTGTTTTTATGTAACAGCAGAGCACGCCTCGGGAAAAGGCATCAAATCATCGCCAAGAAATCTCAGCGCTTGTACGCAGCTCCAGACTAATCATCGTCTTCTGCTGACTGCCTGGGTAAAGCCCTTTATTTCTTGGGTGCTGCATATTTGAGTTCCCACCTATTGCAGACAAAACAGGCATTTTGTTCTTTTTGCAGCTGCATCCTGTATACTCAGAGGTGCCCCGTACTTTCTCAGATTTTCCCTTCTTTTCTCTTTATTGCCATCATTTTCCTCGCTGAAGAACTACAGCAACATTTTGTTTGTGCAGGAAGCAATGACATAGACCAGAGCTACCATGAACATCCTGTTGTCTGTAAGCAATGCTCCCTCTGCTTATTTTTCACAAAGAATATTTCAGAAGTCCCTCACCAAAATGGTTAATTAGTTAACAGGGAGATAACCAGTTTTTATCAGGTCTGATATTTCTCTAAGTATGATAACACTCTGAAATCCACCTTCAGTGAACTATGTCCACAGGACTTCAAGGGCTCTGTGGGGAGGGAAGAAAGTTCCCCATAACTCACAGGTCATGTTTTAGGCAGGGACACCTGTATGAGGTGCCCTGCCTGGAGATCAAAGGCCAGAGAGGCAGCAAAAATCACTCCATTCCCTGTATACATCCATTACATGCACAGTTGTGTCAGTGGTGCATCAGGTTCAGCACAAATTTTCTGTGCAGCAACAGCTGATGGAGAACACCCTGTTGACGCCTACACAGACTCCAAATCTTTAAAAGCGTGGTCTTTTCAGTATGAGATAAGAAACAGCATCTTGACTGACATATGACTATCTTTTTGTGCCTGTTAGTCCTTGGGTGCCAAGGCAAGAAGCACCCAGGTTAGGAAAACATGTCCATGTCCAGGTCCTACAGATACCCTCAGTCCAGGCAATGGTGGAATAATTGAGTTGAGGATGTTAGAGTATCTGTTCCTGGGAACTACCCAGGACAGACCTGACCAGGGGTCAGCACAAACCACAATCAGCCTGAAAATTCTATATGAGCAACAAACACTAATCTTTCTAATCACAACCAAGTTCTGCCCAAGACATTGCTCTAAAAAAAAAAATCAGATACATCTGTGTGTCTTGTGCCTCCTGACCAGCCTAAGTATAGTCCATCCGCACATGGGCTCGTGTACGCCATTGTCATGACTCAGGCTGTCCAAGAAATTTGCTGATGAATTTCTGTGTGCCAGACTATATCTGCTTGAGGATAGAGGGATCTGGAGAGGCTGGATCAACAGGCCGAGGCCAATAATATGAGGTTCAACAAGGCCAAGTGCTGGGTCCTGCATCTGAGTCACAATAATCCCCTGCAACATTACAGTCTTGGGGAAGAGTGGCTGAAAAGCTGCCCAGCAGAAAAGGACCTGGGAGTGTTGATAGACAGCCTGCTGGATATGAGTTGGCAGTGTGCCCAGGTGGCCAAGATGGCTAGTGACATCTTGGTTTGTGTCAGCACTAGTGTGGCCAGCAGGACTAGGGGAGTGATTGTCCTCTTGCACTCAGCACTGGTGAGGCCGCACCTTTGATACTAGGTTCAGTTTTGGGCCCCTCACTCCAAGAAGGATGTTGAGGTGCTGGAGCATGTCCAAAAAAGGGCAATGAAGCTGTTGAAGGGTCTAGAGAACAAGATTTATGAGGATCACCTGAAGGAACTGGGTTATTTAGTCTAGAGAAAAGGCGGCTTGGGGGAGACCTTATTGCTCTCTACAGCTACCTGAAAGGAGGATGTAGTGACGTGGGGGTCGTTTTCTTCTCCCAGGTAACGAGTGATAGAACAAGGGGAAATGGCCTCAAGTTGTGCCAGGGGAGGTTTAGGTTAGACATCAGGAAAAATTTCTTCCCTGGAAGGGTTGTCAAAATTGGAACAGGCTGCTAAGGACAATGGTTGAGTAATCATCCCTGGAGGTATTCAAAAGGTGCATAGATGTGACACTTAGGGACACAGTTTAGTGGTGGACATGGCAGGGCTGGGTTAAGAGCTGAACTCGATCTTAAAGGTCTTTTCCAACCTGAATGATTCTGCAGCACTCAGAGGGTGTCTCAGACCACCCTTGCAGCAGCATGCTAGGATGGGGATACTGTAAAATGCTTTGGTAAACATGAATGGGCACAGTGTGAGTGTTGTAACTGCCAAAGGTGTTCTGGGAACCTGTGACTAGACAGAGCTCTAAGACTTCAGCAGGGATTGCATTTTGCAGCATGCCCCAGGGACATGTGGGAAAGTCACCCTTGGGGTGAACTGAGACCTCTGTAAGTATTAATATCAGGTAATTATTCTACAGGATTTTGCTAGAAGAAGATACAGAGATTTGATACGAGCACTTTTTGGGCTAAGGAGAGCTGGGTTTAATGTCCTGTGTTCCACAGACCCTTTCTCATGGGTCACATAGTCTGGCTGGGGACTGCTGGGTGACAGACACTATCCCTTCTCTGGCTGTGCCTCGAGAGACTGGCAGGAGTTACACGGCATCCCCTGCCTGCCCACCCCCTTATTCTCCTCCACCCTCCACCTTCCCAGCCCAGGGCTTGCTGCCTGCAGCTGGCACTCCTGGGATCTGCAGCAGGATCTGTCTGCACGCCTCATGGCTGCACCCCTGGACACGCTCCTGGTTTCAGGTGGCACGGCTGCAAAACGCTGCTCTACCAAGTTCACGTTGCTTGCAGTCTCCCTCTCTGGCTGTGCCTTTTCTAAGGCACAGAAATAGGTTTGTGAGCACTGCAGTAGCTACCACGATTTTTAAAAATCACACCTTTTGCCTCGTGATGGGAAATCTGTGGGCGTTGGAGTGAGATACAGAAATACACACGCACATATGTTTGTGTGTACATACGTTATATATATCTTCTGCATATAGATATCCTAACGACTCTGTAGCTGCTTCTATAGAGGCGTGTAGGTAGAGCTTAAGCCTTATCTGCAGAAGCAGGCTAATATGCACCCTTTTTTTTTTTTTTTTTAAAGACAAACATTTATTGCTGACTTGTCAGGCATATTCCTTTTTGTTGTTTTTTAAAATTGGCCACTTCTTAGAGTACAATAGTACATTGGCCATCTGTGCAAAGGAGAAGAGGGGTTTAATGAATAGACAAAGCAGGGAATGATTGACTGATTGGGACTGTTTCCCAGTCTCATTCATACCAGCCATACAATGGAATCACTCCCCATTTACACCGCCAGAAGTGAAAGGAGAATCACGTCTGTTTTGAGTTCATTCCTCAGAAGCTCAGATCATCCTCCTGGGCAAAAGTCTTTAAAGCACGTGCTGCTGAAGCCAGGCTATCTAGTTTATTCAGAACATGCCCAAGCCTTTTATATGTGCTAGTAAAATTAGCTTCTCCTCGGCCTCTCTGACGGTGTCATGCAGCAGACGTGGCCTTTGTATAGGGCTAGGACAGTTTGTGTCGGGACAAACTTGTTTATGCAACCCAGTATGCCCCTTCCTTTTTTTGTCCCCATGTATAATGACAAGGTTCTAGGCACGTGGGCAGATCACTTTCTTCCCCCTTTTGTCAGAGTACAAATTTACAACAGCCTGTTTGCATACCGTGCGCTGGATTTTAATCGAGTTCACTGTAAGGAGAGATAATAAAAATGAGAACCATGATTACTTCACAGTTGATTTCATTTGAATAAAGAGCTGCTCAATGACAGATGGTTTCTAGAGCTGCTCTATATGTGAGCTGCCATGATGTTGAATAGTAAGAAGAACAAGAAAGTACGCTGCTGTGGTCTTTGGGTCCTTACTGTGTCTTATCTATATTCATGTTTTATTCAGAGAGGAAATTAGATTCCACACCATTTTTTATTCAGAAGAGAAGGTTGGAAAGGGATAATGCACAGTATGCAAACCTGCCAGCTTCTCTCCGATCAGGTCCACATCCTTCTACTCTGCCAATACAGCTTTAACAGTCTTCTCCACCAGCAAAACACCTTATTGTGACTGTTGCTTATAGCAGGAAAACTGCGCTTTTGGCAGCGCGACTTGTTCCACCTCCACCCTCAGCCCAGCCTGGGTGTTACCCCAGAGGAGCAAAGCAAAGCAAGCTCTGTCCCTGAGACCTGTGTGAGGCAGGGATGTCTCTATGCACTGCCTGGCGTGGCCATACCAGCAACTCTGCACCGCAGACATGAGCTGTGAGCCTGTTTCCACTTTGCATTTGGTTACTTGTGTTTGTTACTTTTGCCCTGTCTACTACAGTATCACACTAAATTGTTGAGGGATTTTTTTTTTCAGAGTTTTATTCTGTGGCAGCAATGCCCTTCTGGCATATATTGAGGGTGTATACAACCTGCCCAAAACAAAGATACTTGAAACTCTTCCTTGCCTGTAAAACCAGAGGTCTGCTGGTCACAACTGTCATTTCTCACCTCATCTTGCAACATCTTGGTGACATATCCTTGTTGGAATGAGTGTATTTTCATCAGTGATTATCGTATTTTCTTCTTAAATACAATATTGTTTGTCCTCCCCCACCTTCTCTGATCTTTCCCCGATTGCTCACTTACCTCATCCCAGATGCATTATTCTGACTGACTCTCCTCTAAGCTGCAATGGAAATTCATTGACTTGATGAATTAAAATGCTAGGCTCGCTTTGCATTTGGAACAAGTTTTACAGAAAAGGCAAAAATCTGCGATTTCCGAGCATCCAATTAATAGTTTGAAAGGTCAAAATCTGTAGGGAGAAGGAATAGCTTTTATTAGACCAGCTGTTGTGCTTGGAAGGGTTAGACAAGTTTTTAAGAGCACTACTGAAACTTCAGTTCAGAAAATGCCAATCTTCAAAATTAAGTAGAGGTTGAAAACTACTTCTCTGAATGCAGTTAATATATCAGGAAGCAAGATCACTTGAGATTAAAGGTAGCTGGTGCCTGTGGCTTGTTGACAGCAGAGGGGATTGCTACCAAAAGTGGAGTCCAGAAGGACATTAGCCCATGTGGTTCAGAGGGCAAGAGACAGGTAATTAATCACATGAGGAAC
>NW_008596714.1:0-49958 GCF_000691845.1 Merops nubicus | reverse complement strand
GGAAAGAGACAGGTAATTAATCACCTGAGGAACACAGAGGTATTTGCCGAGCATAGTTATTCACAGAATCACAGAATCCCAGGGATTGGAAGGGACCTCCAGAGATCATCGAGTCTAACCCCCCTGCCAGAGCAGGACTATCTAGTCTAGGGCAGGTCACACAGGAACGCATCCAAACGGGTCTTAAGAGTCTCCAGGGTAGGAGACTCCACAACCTCCCTGGGGAGCCTGTTCCAGTGCTCTGGAACCCTTACAGTAAAGAAGTTCTTACTCACGTTGAGGTGGAACTTCCTGTGCTCCAGCTTGTGACCAGTGCCCCTTGTCCTATCGCAGGGCATAAGTGAGAAGAGATTGCCCCTTCTTCCCTGACACGCAGCCCGCATATATTTATATACATTAATTAGATCTCCCTAAGTCTTCTCTTCTCCAGACTAAACAGCCCCAGGTCTCTCAGCCTCTCCTCGTAAGGCAGGCGTTCCAGTTCCCCAATCATCCTCGTAGCCCTTCACTCATGCCATAAACCCACTGTCTTTACTGCATCCACAATTTTTGCATCCAGTAATGATTAAAACCAAGAGGTAAATATTTCAGCTCCTCAGGCCTCATTAATGGGAGTCTTTCCAGTGGCTTTACAATGCTTTGAATTATGCTCACATAGAGCACATTCATCTTGTAAGCTTTTGGACACAAACTTTTTTGGCCATTGATTCATGGGTTCAGCTAGTGACCACCTGTGACTCTTGAGATCACTGTGATTATTAGCTTAGCAAATGCACTCGTCTTCCACTCCTCCTTCCTGTCTCCATTTATCCTACTGGGGTATTCACCTGTTGTCCATTGTCTAAATCCTTGATTAGGAGGTCTCCGGGTCAGGGCCTGTCTTTGTGTCCTTTGTTAGATCTCTTCAATATTAATCCCTTTCACCTTGGCAGTATATGAAAGGTGGATTCCTCACAAATTCTTATTAAGTACCCAATTAATAAGAGCAAGAGCCTGTTAAGAGCACAGCACAGAAACAATGCTCCATTCAGATGCTGCATGAAAACTTGATGCTGATACTGTCACTTGAGTGAAGTCTGTCTAGGGATGGGGATGAATCCCATGATGAGCACTAAGAAAAGATTATTAGTGTGATGTAATTTATTTAATTATTTGGTATTCACTTTGTGTATGATGTAATAAAAATAACTAATCATTCCTTTGTTTTTTACTCTGCACTATTTATACAGATTTTATTTTAGAAATTCAGACATAATTTGATCCTGGGAAAAAAGATAAAAGCATAATCAAGCTCCTCACTCTGCTTTACACTTTCTTTAGAAGCAAACCACGACACAGAGCCTTTTATGGCCTTTTGGGGGAACCAGCATCCTCTCCTGGGATATCTCTGTGTTTCTAAGGGACTCAGCAGTTCCCATGTTCCAAAGGATTAATGAAGTTCAGGCATCTGACCCAAAATCTGAGTAGAGCAGAATGCCTCAGAGCATCATTGAGGAACCTTGTGGCAGATAGGCACTGAATAACGAGGGAGTGGTATTAGTCTGAGGGGAGAGCTGGGAGTGAGATAACTCTTTGGGGTCAGTGACAACAGGGAACCGTCAAGGGCCAGCTGACCACGAGGGTAAACGAGATGAAGAGAAAGATTCTGGTAGGCCGGGCCGGGACTGCAGGTTGAGAGCTAACCCTAGATTTTACCTGAGATGCCAAGCTAAATAAGATGCCAAGCTACAATATTTGCTTTCAGAATAGTTGGCTCCAAATTTCTGGTAGGAGGCTCACAGCTGGGGCTTCCAGTGGGTCCACACTGAGAGATGCCAAGCTGCAAAACCTGTCTCTTCTTCCAGGCTCCTTCCCCTGCAGAATTCCTTCTTCCCTGGCCCCAAGTCTCCACACACACAAACGCAGGAAAGCATGGGCACGCAGAGTTCCTGGGTTTCCATGAGCTTCTCACTCTACTGCAGGCAAGCCTTGACAAGCTGTTCCCACGGTGGCCCTCCGGCAGCGGGTGACAAAGGCAGAGTTCTGTGTGCTCCCAACGATGCTGGGTGCTCCTCTTGCCTTTCGCTGCCCTGGAGAGCAGCCCTTAGGCTGCTCTGAATGGTAACAGGTGCTTCTGGCCCCATTGTGCTGTCCCAGCTGTCAGGGATTTCTGGGGACCAGTGAGTGAGATTGTGTAGGAGTTGCTTTAGTGGCTCTTTGCCATTCAGGAATTCTTTTGCGCCAAGGGAATCCTCCAACAGCTGTTTGGGCTGGCTTGGTGACAGCTTTGTGCTGCCGGAGCTGGGCAAAGCAGCCCCAGCTGGGCCAAGGATCTGGGTCCTTGCGTGGAACTTGCTTATTTAGGCCTGTCGCCCTGTTTTGTAGGTAATCTCTGCTACCGTTAGTGAATGCAGCAAGCTGCTGAAGTTGGTGGCCTTTGCCAAAGAGCAAAATACTGACTGATGTGATTGGAATGTGGGATCTGCAACGCTTGAAAATTCTGCCAGAAACTAGTTAAATGGAGATGGCATCTCATTAAAGGGAAGAATGGGGTTTCTGTGCATGTTTTCTGTCTTTAGTCTGGGCGATGGGTCTCCAGCAAATTTCCTCTGCAAAAGCTAAGCGTTTGGAAGAGAGGAGGCAGAAGAGCTGGATCTGGGAGTGAAATGCATAGGTGCAGGCCTACTGCATCCACAGACTCCACACCCAGGTGCAACAAAGGAAGACATGGCTGAAGGCCACAGGTCCCTTATAAACAAAGATACACTTTGCCATGCCACACTTTTGGTTTGTGCATGTGCCCTGAATGTCTTTGCTCATCCCTTTGTGCAACTGCCTATTCAGTAGCCACGAGGAGGATATCATAAGGCCAGCTAGTGACAGTGTCTCCATATCTACTGAGTCACAACTGGCAAAGCACGCTTCAAGGATCAGCTGTTTGATTATCCAGAGAGCATGTGGCTTTACTCAGCTGCTCCAAGCAAAAAAAGCTGAGAAGGACAACTGACTGATTGTCAAGAAGTGTGGACAATGAGGCAGGAGGGGGAATCCATGTGACTGGTTTCTGAGTACGGTCCTTCAGTGTCCAGTCAAAATAGAATGGGCTCGAGCTATCTGATGACCTGCATATGTAAAAATATTTGTCCTTATTCAAAAGGGAGTGGGACACCATATACTGTGAATGGGACAATGCAGGCAAGTATTTGGAAATCCAAGATGTGCCTTGTAGCTAATTCATATGAAATGACACTATTTCCCCCAGTGCATTGCTGATGGGCAAGAAGGTCCCAACAAAACTGTGAGGAAAATACCGTGACACAAACCAAACTCCTTGCTAATGAGCAAGCTCATTATTTGTCGGCTGCTGAATATGTAAATACTGAAACAGGTTAAGCAACAGCAGCCTAAAAAGGGGTATTTTTCGGTTCATTTTTCTGTATTTTCTAGGTTAATGGATTAAAGTATAAAACTGACAGGCGTTTTTAAAGAGATGTTCCTTGTGGGACATTAAAAATTCTTCATATATTATATTAGACAAAACAGACAACCACATCACTGTCTTTGAGAGAAAAAGGGGGCTGCTTTTTATATTCAGTGCTACCAAGGGATATGCTTTATTCCAATAACTGGACAGAGGAAAGACATGCAATAGAGACAGACATAATCCAGAAATTACAGTATTTGCCATTATTTGAAATACCCTCACCTCTGTTACAAGTATGGTTATGGAATTATGTGGCCTAGATTCCTTCTGTGAAAGTAATGCCTTGAAGAGACCTTCCCAAGGGAAGAGAGATGGTTCCCAACTATTTCCTTCTGGACCTCAGAGAAGAAACTGCCTGCAGGCAGTGCCCCTACGGGATGCCAGTCTGGATGGGCAGCCACTGAGTGGCTCTGTCCCCACGACAGCCTTCCCAAGCTTATCTGGAAAAGCCAGAGAAGACTGGAGCCCCACCACATCTGTTGTGCTGCCTCCAGGCTGTCTGCTGGGGAGCAGGGGGGAGGCATGGGGTGCCCGAGCCCTGCAGATGGGCCTGACTTTCTACAGGTCCCCTAGGATTTGTGAATAGCCCTGGAAACTTCTTGGATGTGAACTCCTCACCTCTCTTCTTCCTCCAAACCCAGTAGTGAGCCTTCACCATATTAGCCACATGATGGATGGAGTCCTGGGTTTGCATGATGGGCACTCTCCAGACGCTCGCTTGCCCCAGGGGCTTTGGCATCTCCCTTTCCCACCACAGGGGAAGCCAGTGCCCACATCTGGGGAGCTGAGCTGGGGGGCATTTTCCTACAGGAGGTGAGAGAGAGAGAGGCTGGGTAGATAAGGAGACAGGGCTCACAGCTATCTGAATGCAGAGATAAACTTCAGCTGCACCCAGAGCCAGCACGTATGGGGGTTGGAGGGAGGGCTGGATTCTCCCTGAGGTGATAACCTCCCTGCAAGGGACTCTCCAGGGTTTTTAAGCGTAGGCTGCGCAAATCTTTTTGATTTGTAGATACATGTTGCACTTATTTGAAAGAAAACAATCTCTTTTTTTTTTTCCTCTTCCTTTTTTTTTTTTTGCCTCACACATGAAAACGTGACAGCTCTGCATGTCTTTGTGCAGATTTACCCTGCTCCAAAGTTAGAGCATAGCACAGATTAGGAAGAAAAGCTCCATGCTCCTATGAAAGTCTAAGTTTATGTCTTCACAACCTGCTAATACAGGAAGAGGGCCAGCTATTATCTTTTCATGCAGTGCTTTTTGTCAGCTTGAGCATGAGTAATGTCAGCTGACTGACATTTTTCATGCTTTAATAAAATGCAACCAACACTTTGGGAACAGAATGCATTTACATTTTCTCCCTCAATCCCAACTACCTTAAAAAAGCAGCCGTACCAAATGCTAGACAGTTACCATAACTGACTTACAGTCTGGTGATGATGGACCAGATAGGAGAAGAATACTGCTTTCTCAACACCACTTTTATCTCATGCTTTAAACCCCCATCAAAGAATTTCATGCATATTTCTCTACATATTGCAACTTGTTGTAGGGGCTGGACTTGGATTGTCTTTTCAGTTAATTACTGCTTCGCTTTGTATTTTATTTAAAATACATCAGTTACAAAAAGCTCTGCTGGGAGGTCATTGTCTGAGGTACTGTGTAAATGTCAGCTATGTTTTCATTTGCACCTTCATTTCCTTTTTGTTTTTTGGTTAGGATTTTCCTCCAGGCAATTCCCCTGTAAGGTTCAGAGTCCTTAAGCCTCTGCTCCAGATCCTTTACTTTCCAGCTCAGCATCCTACTATCGTTAGTGATGTAGTTCCAAAATGGGCACATTTCTTACAGCTGAGATAAGAATCTTTGGTTTTTTCTTTGAGTTGTCTCTCTTCCTTCAGCTTCACATGAAAATATTGCCCTTCATAGGCAACAAATTTGCACTGCTTTGATTCACAAATTCATCTCCTCCATCCTTTTGGACCTAATCCTGTAATCAGATCCAGACACAGAAGCTACATGTACACCAGTAAATTAAACATGCCCAGCAGTGTTCCTGGGCACTGCAGCCAGTTGGCATGGAAAAGGCAGTGGCTGTGCTAGCAAACTGCCTAGATAAAAGTGCTCACATGGTAACCACTTACCGGCAACGTCTCCTGGGCTGGTCTGAGTGCTGTGCCCAAGAACAGAGTTAGAATGGGCCCAGTTCATGTCGGGGATGCTTTAACAGTCTGCTAATGCAGGCAGCCAGAGCCCAGCACCTGGGGATGTTATTGCCACACATGAATTTATTAGTCTGCTGTTGCTGCCGGAGTATCTTGCTACAGAAACAGTGCTGTAGGAGCAGGACATTACTTTATCTGGGCTAGTTTTTAGTATCGTGGTGCAACCCACATCTACTGTATATGACAGCATCCCACTGGTGGCTCAGTTGCATGTCAAGGTCCATTTGTCTCAAGAACTGTAAGATACACCATAAAGCTTAAGTCATTCCTAAATGACACACATTATCTGGATACATAGATAAATAGGTCAATCAGTCGATCAGGATTTTTCATCCTCTGGCTCTTTTTCAATACCTTATTAGACAAGAAGAAGTGGAATTCACCTCATAGGGATCTTAATCCTCATTGCTGAGCATCGACATATATATTCTTACACAAGGTCAGCCACGAGTCCATGTGCACCAGGACCCTGTCTTTGACAGTGACCTGCAGCAGACTTGTAGAGAGAGTCCAAAGCACAGCCCAAAACAGTAAACCTCCCGTGAGCACAGTCTCCTCCCAGCTCTTGGCAATCAACAACTTCCTAAGCCTTCGCATCCAATAGACACTAAAGGACTTCTTCACCATGTTTCTGTTCCTTTCCTGAAACCAGTTATAGTCTTGGCCTCCATAACACCCTGGGCAAGGAGTTCCACAAATACATTAGATGTGGTATGAAACAGTATTTCTTCTTGTTGGAATTTGCTGCTTGATCATTTCTTTGCATGTCTCCCAGTCCTCCTATTGTAAGAACAGCTGTCTTTATTTACCTTTTCTATGCCATCTGTGATTTAAAACATTTTTCTCAGATGTTGCCTTTCATCGTTGCTTTTTCTCTGTTAGGAAGATTCCAGTCTACTTGTTCAGTCTTTGCATAGAGGTTATTCCTCCATAACTATCAGACCCTCTTCTGTTGCAGTTACAGATCTAGTCTAGTGCTACTCTGTGCTTCTGAGATGGGGGGACCAGGCTCTTTGCCACTGGTCTTTTGATCACCACTGAGCAGTAAGTTTCACAGGACAGTTCCCAGTGGCTCTTCTTTTCCCCTCCTGATTGGTAACAGGTATATCACAAGCCCTCATTACCTATGTAATGTTCAGATTGTTTTCCTCTGAAGTGCATTTCTTTGCACTTTCCAAGAGTGAATTCCATTTTCTGTTTTATCATCTGCCCAGTAATGCTGTCTGCTTCTGCAGGTCTTTGCTGTCAGCTGTAGTTCTGAACAGGCAGCTCCTTTTCAGTGAAAACCTCCTATGCTGACTCTTTATTCCACCTTTGATTCCTCTCTTTTAAAAAAGGTCAGTTTGCAGAGCAGCTCATCCATTCCTTTTCAGACTCTCTGCAATCTCCACACTATTGCTGTTGTCCAAACAGAAGTCTTGCCTTAGACTTGTCATTCTTTTCCAGTGGAGGCTGAACTAATGAATTAAATCTCTTATGCATGTTGCTGGGAATGAGATTGGACTTCTTCTACTCTATAAGCGAGACACTGCTCCAGTGGCCCCCTGCAGCAGCTCTCATCTCCACATATCAAAGTACTTGCAAAGATGGGGGAGTATCAATGTCTCCAGGTGACAGCCAGGGAAACTGATATCCTTTTGAGCAGTAACAGTATGCAGTGTTCTAGAGTGGCCTGAATGCTATTTGTTGAATAAATTAGTTAATGAGTAACAGCAATAGTTGCTAATTAACATACTCAATGAATATTTATGCTGGCATCTCGCCAGTTGTACATCTTATACAATGTGTCTTTCACTCTCACTTTCCCTTATTTATTTCATACCATGAGCTCCCATCGGAAATAACCTATCCTGGCTCTGCCTCCCCAGCATCTGTCACAGCAAAAGCTGACTTCTTCTCCCCACTCTGCGACAGCCAATCGCAACCACATGTAAACCTCAAAAACCACCCTCAGCCTCACTGTGTCCCTACTTCCCAACACACCAGTAGGTCAATGGGCCCTCCACAGCACCCTTAGGATTTACAGAGTCAGGTTGTGTAGGGGAACGAAGATACCAGCTTATGGGATGAGACAGAACTAACAGGCAACCTGTGGGATCCAAGGTTACACCTGCACAGGTTTTGCTGCTGTAACAGACCAGCATCAGAAGTGTGCCTTCAAAACGTAACTGTCTTGGGATATTTAAAGCTTCATAAAGAAAATCAATAGCTTAATTTCAACCTGGAATTCAATCTTCAGCCTGCATAGCTCCAGGCCCATCACTGTACCCCACAGCCTGGATTAGCTCCAGTGCCTGGAATAGCCCCAGGCGTGTGCATTACACTCATCTCACTAATCAGGCATTTCAACTCTGTGCACCCTGCAATATGGTAAGGTAAGAACTAGCAATTGTCATTCAAGAAATGAGGGGGTCCATTGGTGTCATCTCTCCTTTTGAGATGTCCAACACATCTTTGGTCCAGAGAAGAGCATCACACAGCCACAAAACCCAAAGCATGATGGCTTGTGTCCAATATTACCCTTAGAGAGGAGACTTTAAGGACTAGCCCGGTATTAATCTTGCCCAGGTTACTAGGAAGCTAATGCTAGCTGTGAATAGTAAAATAAGTAATGCTGGCTGTGAAGAGCTGCAGAAAATCTCACTCTACCAGTGACTGCAATCTCACATTAGCAAATGATGAAATAGCAAATAAAAGCTTCATGATAACAAATGCAAACTCATGGTTATGGGGGGAGGGACGGGGAACCCCACCCTGCCAATATCCCTACAGTAATGGACATTACATTAGCTGTTACCACTCAGGGAAGACACCCTGTAATCACTGTGGAAAGTCCTGTCAAGTACATAACTCAGAGTCCATCAGCACTCAGAAGGAAAAGCTGAGCACCAGGAACTATTAGGAAAGAAACTGAGAAAACAAAAAGACCCCATCCTCATCCCTGTGTTGCTGTGTACACTGATGGTGTCCTCTTCATCACTGCAGGCTGGGCTGCTGGCCATGCCTGGGAAAAACAGAGCAGGACCAGAAAGGTCCACAGGAGATCAATAGGGATGACCAAAGCTACAGAAAGCCTTCAAAATAAAGGAGTATCATATGGGCTGGGACAGTTCAGCTGGAAAACAGACCATTGGGGTGGTAGATGAGGCATGTGAAATCAGGAATGGCCTGGAGAACGTGACAAAAGTGTGTCTCTCATGGTGCCAGGACGGGAGCCTTTAGGTGATGAAGTGTCAGGATTAAAGCAAAGTGCCCCATGGCATAACCACACTGTGACACCCGTTGCTGCAGGATGTCACAGAGGCCAAAAGCATAAAAGGGTTCAAAAAGCAATTAGAAAATTCTCGAAAGAAAACTCCATCAAAGGCTCCTAGACTGCAGAGATGAAGATACAGCCCTGGCTAAGGAAGTCCCCAGACTCCAGATTGCCAGAAACTGGAAGGATGAGGCAGAGGAAATATCAGTGTTCTTGCCCTCCTCTCGTGCTCCGGCGCTGAGCATCCGCGACAGGCCGGGCAGAGACAGGATACTGTCTAGGTGACCTCTCGCTCTGACTCAGCACGGCTGTTCCTGCAGCCTGGCTCTTTTCCAGCTGGGCTAATTCACACCATGACTGCTTGGAGGCTGTATTTCTTAATGTTCCACTGTCATGTGCTAGTCAGGTTATCCAGAAGAGAGGACTGTCACTGCCAGTGGGGGCAGACCCTCACTGGGATCAACTCAAAGGGGTCTAAGTTTTAGGACACTCTGACCAAGAGCTAAGGAACTTGGTACTGTGGGGTCAAGGGTCCTGATGTAGCTCCAAAGGAAAAGTGGTGGCAAGGACAGGAGCCAAAATGGACCCTGGGCCATTTTAGACTCTGGCCTGGACCATGGCCAGACCAGCATTAGCTGCATCACTCTGGCAGGACCTCACTGGGGTGTGAGAAATCGCCCTCGGATCCAGTTCTTCTGAGACAGGCCACGTCTCCAACCTGTGCCACACAGGATGGGAATATGGAAGTGTAAGGGATTTTGGATCCATGCCATGCCCAGCACTTAAACAGTTTCTGCCAACTTCGCCTTCTCCCAGGGTGTAATAGCTCTCGGTGTTGCACTGCAGTTCCTCACCAAACAAAAGAGGGGGCGAGTGTTGCTCTGGGCTCCTGTCAGGCTCGTCTCCGAGACTTCCCAGTCTTCCCATGGCAGATGCAGAGAGCTGCAGGAGGTTCAGATAAGGCTTCATTCCAAAAAAAAACCAGCAAAACAAACCATTTGAGCTCACAGGTAATGAGCAGCACCTGTACACCTCTAGGCACATGGCACTTCCCAGCAGAGCCCGTGGAGCTGCTCCACAGGCTGGAAATGATACCTGCACCCCAGCATGTTGCCGTGGTGGGGTGTGAAATGGTGCAGAAAATCCCTCCTTTGCGTCCCGTTGCAAAGCTAGAGTGCCCGTGAACTTCTTGCTGCAGATAAGCAGTTTACGTGCCTTGTAGCGGTGTGGCTGTTGGTGAATTACTAAAAATCTCAGCACTAGAAGCTTTGTCTGTGATAAGCCTAATCTTCTCTTCTCATCATTATCATGCTAGAAATCACGCTGGAGGCCTCTATAATCTGACTTCATTTTACATTAACCATAATTGTGAGAACTTGCTTTCTGCATGCATGTTTGGGCAGAGATTGTTTGCCAATGACTTTATACAATTATTTTACTGCCAGAAGTATGCCAGAATTAATTTCTTCTGCTTGATTTAAAAAATAAAAAAAAAAAAAAGGAATAATCCCAGAGGGAAAAGAAAGGGAGAAGAAAATAAAGTCCCCCTTGTGCAGGATGACTCTTAAGTGTACAGCAATAGCCCTGGTGGCAGAAATGACGACGTTAGAGATACTGAATAACCAGGCTTCACCAGCCAGCCCGGTGTGCACCGCTTCAGTGAACACTGCTGCCACAGATGAAGTCCCAACACATCAGCTCTCAGTGGGGGAAATATGTAATGACATGTGTTGCAGATGTATCTTCACCTTTGTTACTCTCTAATTAATACAGATACAGTGTGGGGTTTGGACATCTCTTTTTTTTTCCTTTCTTCTGCTTGTACCAAAATCCACACTGTGTGTTCACTCATTACTTCTTCCTCTACAGACTGTCAGGACTTTTCCTCACCTCTAGGGACTGATTCTCTTCCTATTAAACCAACAAGAGACCTCACACGAGGTGTGGGTTGGGCAGGGTTTGGGGTGGGAGCTGCAGAGGAAGCTCTGCACTGTAGAGGGTGTGGAGACAGCACCAGCTGAAGCTCTCCAAAGTCAGTCAGGAGCTACAGGGCTCAAAGAGCAGAGCCAGTATTTGCAGCTGCAAAGCAGACCTGATGCTGATCCCAACCCTTTTAGATCCCCGTCTGATATGAGAAAAACTATGTTTCATACCCTTTCCATTAAACACCTTATCAGCAATGTTAAAGCATCTGGAGTGACTGAGTGCTGAGGAGGAGACACTCATCATGAGAGAAGTTTATAAAGAAGAACAGCTAAGAACATGAAACTAAATATATTATTATGGCTAATGCAACAAAGGCATTTGATTAATTACTGACATCACAGAAATACATTTTAAAAAATGATTAGTATAACTAGAGATGTCAAACATGATAACATGCATGAAACAACATACAATAGGGCTGAGAAAGATTTAGGAGATTCCCCTGCACATTGGCTGCAACAGGGTAAGTTCACTAAGGCCCAGGAGTTCACAAGAAGAGACCTGAAGAGTTGTGTGCCTTCTCTGAGCCCCTGGAGAGCCACGTTAACTAACCAGGACTGTCAGTGAGGCAGATAATGTACTGTGGGTCACCTAGGAGGGGGAGAAGATGGCAAGGCTTGTGTTGATGGCCCGTTCCCAGTACAGGGGGTATGGTGGCTTGATCCTGACCAGAATGTCCAGGGAGCTAACAGGGCAGTCGCCGTGGGCGCTTTGACGTGCCGCCTCTCCTGGCAGTGCCCATGGAGCGGTTTGGAGGTGGCAGGGTGTTCTGCCATGCAGGGGCAGAACTGAGTTCTCCTTGTCATGGGAAGACCTCCAGAAGACGTGAACCTAGCTGTCTGCTGGTGCTTTCTACCACCCCGACCAAGGCATATGGCCTCCCTCTTCCTTTACATCACCTTCCAGCTTCTAGATCAGCGTGTCACCAAAAACTGAGGGTGTCACTTGCATTACATAAGTGTTGGAAAATGGGTTATTTTTCACCATCATCTTATACACTACCAGTTGCCACACCTGGGTCAGATTAGTCACTGGTGGGTAGCAGAGCAGTCTGGAGAAATACCGCTATCTGCTGCCCTGTTATTATCCTCTTCCACAGACACCAGTCGCTGGCTGCTCTCAGAGAGCACCAACACATAGCCTAAACTGAGGTTACACGTTGCATGCTAATTTGCTACCAAGCTAATTTTGCTCTCTGCTCTGTTTGTGCTCTGGCTCTGGGCTCCGTTCATAGTTGGAACTACCCATGCATAGTTAGACAGTGATGGTAAGGAGGGGAGAGCTCAGGACAGGCAGGCAGGCGAGTCCTAACATCTCCACCTGCATCCAAGCTGAGGACAGTACCTAGAAACACTGCTCCTCTCTGCATTCTGCATGGAAATAGGGCTTTATCGATTACGGGTACGGCTGCAAACAAAGCATGTCTCAAATGGCGACCACAGACAGAAAAACAAGTTACATAAAAAGAAGAATCAGATATAAGAAGGCAAGTTGCAACAGGGAACACTGGGGCTTTGTATCAGGGCCAGAAACTAACCCAGTGTTGGTAGGTGCTCTTGGACAACTGTAATATAAAGATTTAGAGCCAGATTCTGTGTCGGGGTAAGTAAACAATGAAGTAAATTGCACTCATCTGATTTATAGCAACAGATACTTTCTGCCATTAAAAGCGTAGATCTCTTCAGAAGAGCAAGAGGCGTCTTTTATGAGTTGCTGCATGATAGCAATTCCTTATGCACTGGAGAAATATCTCAATGATTTCACTGGCAGACACATGCCCATAGGGAGGTCTCAAAAGGTGAAAAAAATAACAATATCCTTAAGCTACCCGTAACAATTGCTAATTTCCAGCTACTTTCCTTTTTAATCATCGAGACTGGCGTATGTTGACATTCCTTTATCGTTGCTATTAATCAGATTTGACTCTCTCGGTTTAACTACCACCTTCATATGCCCTGTGGCATTTGTTGCATTGTATGACAGCTCCCTAACCTTAACTGCGTTGCCCTGTGCTAAAGACACCGAGTGTAATGTGATAGGTTCAGATAAAGGTGCTGATAAAATACGTTTGCAGATGCCCTCAGTGCTGTGGTGTGGAAGGAAGATTCGAGGTGCTGCCCTTGCCAGCAGAGGTCACTGCAGAATGGATGTGTGGCCATCACCTAGGAGCCATTTTAAGTCAAATGTCCAAACTGAGTTTCTTTCCTCCTTCTCAGACACACATCTGTGATCTCACACACGTTAAGTCTTTTTTAAAGTAAAAAAAAAAAAAAAAAACCAAACCTGACTTCTGGTGATCTGGAAAAAAACTGTGCCAAAGCCTACAGGCAGCACAGTGGGTCTCCCCAGAGTTCCAGTGACCAGACATAATGTATTTCTAATGCTCATCTCTCCCAGTAGGCCAGATCATGCTGGTTTTAGGCAAGGGCACCCACTATAACCAAAAGCAAATCAACAATTTATGAAAATAGCAGTATATTTTAATATCAGTGCTAGCAGATTGTTTACTTTTGGTAGGGGATCTATTGTGTGAAGAAAAAAAAAAAAAAAAAGAGCATTTTAAAATTATTATTGTTCTCAATCTCAGTTTCCAAGGCCCTAATGTTGAATGTTATAATCTTGGTGAGATTTAGTTCTGATTACTCAGTATGGAAACACTTCTATCATTCATTTCTCTGGGGTATGTAAACACAATGCAATATGGAGCATATGGATTTGCCAGTACATCCAGTGTTACACAAGGGATGTCAGAGTAAGGACTAAAAGGCACTGGCATGGAAGATCAACTCTGCTGGACATTCAGCTTTGTCATTGCAGCTTTCACCATGATCATCTGTCCTTCAGTATAATCCTGACATAAAATCAACTCCCATGAGCTCTTCTCCACCTTTAGAAGTTGCAGAGGAGATTCTGGGAAGTCATTCACCTTTGATTTGAAGGGAAACTGAGACTCCAACTTTACTCTAGTAAGTAGTGGTTAATTACTTTCAATTTTTTTTTTACTTGACTTATGTTCTGGATGTGTAGCATCAACAACCAACCACTGGATTTTATTACAGGCTTATTTTCTGCTTGAAGCATCTGTAGCATTTTCCCCATGCTCATACTTGTAGACCACAAGCAAGTCACCCCTTAGCTTCTTTCAAACAGACGAATTCCACTGAGTTCTCAGTCTCCTAGTGTAAAGCTCACCAGATCTCAGGTGGCTCAGGTACCTTTCCCTGATGCCTTTCCAACCTGTCAACATCTTTTTTGAAGTGTGGATCTGAAAACAGGACAGAGCGTTCCTGTGGTAGTCTCAGGATTTTGGGCACAGAAATAAATTCAGGTCATGGTTCCTTTTGTCTGTGTTCAGGACATTCTGCACTGCACGAGGAGCTGACATTTATCTAGTTATTTCCCATCACCCCTACATGTTTGCAGCTCCCCCGCGGGGCAAGGAATAGAGTCCTCTTCTTTTCAGAAGGATCTTTGACATTCCTCCAAGCTCCATATACTGCAATGAAAGGCCAGCCCTGAGCTCCGGGAAGAAAATGGCTCCCCTGATCCTTGGACCATTTGGCTTAGGACCAGCTCCAGGTTTAAGTTAGAGCCCCAAGGGAGACTCTCCAGCTGCAGAAGCACAAAAAGGATGAAGCTGGGAGCAAGGGTGGAGTCTGCATTCCTCAATATAAAAGGAGACTTTTAGTCTCTTCCTCACCTCCCTTTCTTTGAAAAGTCTCTCAAGAGATGGTTAAAGAACAAAGGCAAGGAATTAATAAAGCACACATTATCAGCACTTTGTAGGAGTCCTGCAGGGAAAGGTGGCAAGCTCTCTCCTTTTCTCCTCCCTTTCTTGTTCCTCCCTTGCCACAGTGACTCTCCCAGATCTGACTGGCTTGGCATCCTCTTTGCAATTCTTTGCAGATCTCCCCCTGGAGTCTCAGGAGATAGTGGTTCCCTTCTCTGAGGGCCTCAGTGCTTTGCTACTGCTTTTTAGCATCCCAGTTAAAAATGCCTCAACTGGAATGACACAAATGGCAGTCACAGAGGGAAACAAACAAGAATGGCCACAGAACACTGCACAATGATAAATGAAAAGCCATAACTGTTGAGGGGTGGTGTACACCACTGACTCACTGGGAAGCAAAGCAGAGCCATATCACCCACTGCCATCAGGATAAACTGAAAAGACTGTTTAATCATAGAACAATGACATTTTAAAAAAGGGATGTACTTTCTTTTCTGTCTCTTCAAGCATACTTTCGGAAATGTCCAGTGTTCCACCATACTTTTTTTTTTTCGCATAGGACTTTCATGGAATTACTTAATTTCCAATCCATAGAGTTTTTTCACACAGTTTCTCCAAGTGTAACTCCATTCGTGGCATGCAATGGAAAACCGAGTCCTACACCTTCTCAGAGTTACTTGTATAGGGCAGAAAAATCTCTTGAATTAATTCTTTTATTAGCTACTAAGGGTTCTGTGCCTTTTTCAAGCAAGTTCCACAGAAGATGAGCATTTGCTAGCCTGGAATACATCAGCATAGCTCAATGAATGACATAAAGCCATATCTGAGGAATGCCATTGGTGTTAGTTCGCATGGTAGCTTACAGTAGTCGCAGAAAAGGTGGATAGATATGGACTGTCCATTGGTTTCTTGCTGTACATGAACTGGGTTCAAAGCAAACATGAAGTGGTAGTTTTGCATGCAATAGATCTATGGAATTGCTTGCCAAAGAATATTGAGGATGATAAAAGCTTTCAAGCAGCAACTAGACAAGTTCACAGTAGATGTCTCGAACAGAACTAATTCTGTTCAGTGCTTCTGCTTTTCAGCTGTCTCCTCTAAGTGACTGCACTTTCTGAAGTTAACAGCAAATTTTTGCAGACTGTGTCTGCTTCTAACAGTGATAGTGCTCCATGTTTAGAGTTACTTCCAAGGACTGGTATGCAGGAAGGTTCTTCTTTATACTTGCTGCCGTGCAGACCAAAGTCACTGCTAAATCATGTGTACTACACAGAGGTGCTGTAAGCAGGAGGTCACATCTGCAGGGAGGAGCAGATAGGACAGGTGACCATAAATTCACCAACAAGGTATTCTGTTCCATATATGTCATATTCAGTATAAAGCTGAGGGATCACAAGGGTCAAGCTTCTTCTTCAGTAGGTGGTGTCCAAGGAGGACTCTGTCTGCTCTGCCTTCAGTTCTAACCCACGTGTTCCTGAACCCAGTTCCTGACTGCCACCGAGTCCAGTCTGAGACTTCCTCCAGGGCTTGCTCCACAGCATCAGTGGGGATGGTGACATATTGCCATCGGGGGGGGGGGTTGGTTTGATACTAGATTTGTATACGTCCATATATATATTCCATTTTATTATTTTCATTAAAGCTGTTTAGTTCTTTTTCTAACCAGTAAGACTCTCTCCCTTATTCCCTTCCTCCTCCTTTGGGAAGGGAGAGTGGTTAATAGCGAGCATCTGTCATTTGTCTAGAGGCTGACCCAAGCATAAACTGTGACAACAGAGAAATGCACTGAGGTTCCTGAACATACAGAAACCACACCTAGCTCAGGGAGTCCCTCACCTGAGAACAGCTGGAAGCTGGAAGAGTATCAGAAGAATGTATTGTACAGATTTGCCCTTTCCTTACTCTTCCCAAGGCATCTGCTTATGTTTAGTCCAAAACTAGATGCCAGGCTAGATGGACCTTGGCATGACCTGGAGTGGCTACTCTTCAGGTTTTGTTTGTGGTACAGATAGTGGTGATAAGGAGGATGTATTTGTGTTTGTATTTCACAGAATCATAGAACCACTATGGTTAGAAAGGACCTCTAGGATGATCAAGTCCAACCACCATCCCAGCATTTCCCCATCCACTATACCATAGACTCAAGAGCTACATCTACTCATTTTTTGGACGCCTCCAGGGATGATGACTCCACCATCTCCTTGGGCACTTTCCTGAAGTGTTTAGTTCTTATGAGAAAAATTGTCTAGATATTTGTACTTTTTTCTACCATTACAGTATGTTTTGGGTTATGCATGGCTTTCAAGAAGCAGTGTTGGTTAGTGGCAATATTACTTATAGTTTCTGTGGATAACTTATGTCTTCTTTATTCACAATCTCACAAGAAAATGAGGAAAGTAAAAAAAAAAAAAAACAAAAACAGGGTGGGAAATTAAAAACAAAGAAATTGAGTACACATGTTATTTTGACCCAAAACAAGTCCATGACAGCTTAGTACACACAGACATTTCAACAGGCATGTTGGCTTTATAATCCCTTTTTTGGCAGCAGCATAAGTGATGAAAGGTAGCCATGTGTCCAGATAACTCCATATGAGTGATTAGAAAACCTGGTCATTTTTCCCACAGCACAGGCCCCTACCTGCCTTTTTAAAGACAGCCTTCATCCAAAATTCTTGATGAATGCCAGCTTGTTGTGGTATTATCAGTAATGTCACATACCTGTGAACATGCAGCCCAGCCCTGCAAGAAGCAAGTGCCAGGGAAGAAGATGAAAAGCAGCCCCTGAAAGCTTGAATACTCCAGATGGGCAGCCTGTCCCCAGGGAAGAGCTCTCCTCGTGTTTCCATCAGTAAGCAGAGGGAAACAGTTAAAAGAGACAGGCCTTGTTTGCATTAATATTTAGAATGTTTGGGCCAAAATGTAGCTAAATAATGAATCTGAAGGTACTAAACACTGTGGTGTGAAGCTGGAGCTCAGATCAAACAGAGCAAGAGAGGTGGTGGGAAGGCATCTTTGGGAAGCAGAGACTCTGCTTGGCCCTGTGTGCCATCAAAGTCTCCCTGGAGAACTCCACAGAGTTCAGACTATGAGACAATGGCAAACCTGACAGCAACCCCAGGAGGAAATACTGGTGCCAAATTAATGGGTCTTGTTGAAGCAGCTAAGGACTGTAGCTTAGCTGAGACAATCCTGTGAGGGTTTGTTTATCAAAGACCACCTTGATAAATCTACCAGTGAAAGCAGGAGAGGCACCACTTCCCCACAGGGCCAGATATCACCTGAACTTCCCCAATGCCAGTCAACAAGACCAACAAAGGAGGAAAAGGCACAGAATGAACACCACCATATGGGATGTTCAAACTACAGGTGGAGAACTGAGCTCAAAAACTACTGCCAAGATGCTGCTGGGGGTGGGAAACACTGAATCTCACTTAGCAGCTGTAGATTAGATCTAGATGCAGACACAGATATTGTTAGTTTATTAATGCACCTATTCTCCAACTGGGTGGCATGTCCCCCCGGGGCGGCTGGAATGCAGGGGGTTGAATAGTTTACTTCTGCAAGAGAGAAAGCAAGCCTGAAGCAAGTCCCCTACACCACTTCCCTCTGTCTTACTGCTCAGATCAGCCAGACGTGCTCCTCCAGGACCCCAAGACCCACAGGCCACATCCAATGTCCCCATCTCTGCATCGCCTCTCCATCTCACCGTGGCCAGGGCACTGACCTGGCCACACTCCTGACCCTGCACAAAACAATCCCCAGTGATTCCTCCTGCTGCCCCAAATTAGGATACTGTCCCTGGGCACTGCTGCCTGAGTGTCAGTTTTTCCAAGCTGAGGCTATGCTAGCTTTTCATTTCCTTTTTTTCCACCCCCCTTTCCTCATACACTAACTCAAGCTTTGTTCATGAGAGGCTTTCTCTAATAAAAGCACCTGGTGCAGATAGCACTTTTCCTAGGCCTCCAGGCTAGGCTCAGGCTGGTGGTGGCCATCACACCCAATGCCATCACTAGGCATTTAAACCCATCTCTGCTGCTGCCAGTGGCCGCTCACAGGGGTGTTGCATACCCAACATCAGGGTGCACAACAGCAATTTGTAACAAACTCACTACATATAGGAACCAACCCAAGATTCAGGTACCATGCCTGGTCCCAAAGCCAAGAAAGGCAGTCTGCACTGACCAGAAATCCTGACCTCTTCCATTCATTGCCACTCATCTTACTTGTGTTCATGCAAGTATCTGAGTTCATCCCTCTGCTTCTCGTGCTGTGGTGCAGGAGGTTTGTCCCAGCTCTTGCTCAGGAGGCTGTGCTGTCACAGCTGCCCCCTCATCTTCACCTAGGGTAGAGCAGCTAGATCTTTGCCCACTGCTGGAAAGCTAGTCTTCACTGCCTGGGCACTTCAGTCCTGCATGAAGAGCATGGACAATCACCTGCCCACGCTGCTTCCATCATTGGTGTTCACAGCCCTCCTCCACCTCCTGCATCACCTGGCAGCAGCACCAGTGCAGAAGAGGTGTGAAGGTGAATGAGAAGTAAGTTCTTTGGTTTCTAGCAACTTCATCCTGGCTGAGGTCCTGTCATAGCCCACAGGTCTTTTATCACAGCCTAATGGCTGGGCAGAAGCTGCCATTGGGATTGTTTGATGGGAAACTGAGGCTAGGGGTGGGTTTAGTGACTCTTCTGCTGACCACTTGCCCAACAGAGAATGATACTATAATTAAAAGGCAGCCCAGCAGCCAAACTCCTCCCTCCACTCCCACATCACACACCAGAGATCCAAAGTGCCAGACAACCAGAGGGAGGAAGAAGTCAATGCACTCACCCACCACAGTGGACATGAAGAAGGGAGCCAGGCAAGGAGCCAAGCCATGGGAGATGGCAGCAGCCAGGACGTGAGCCCAGTTACACAGCAGGGACTCAGAGACAGCTTCATGTGCTGGCCCTGCCATCCTGGGAACCCCACTTGCCATGAAGAGTCAGGGAGCACTTCCAATACCCAGAATCCCCACACAGCACATACACTGTATAGTCCAACCTCACTGCAAGCAGACTCAGCTCTTATATAGCTGGCTTCTGGCCCTGCCTCCAAGTGAATGTGGAAGGTGTGGGCACCTGGTGGTGATGTCCTAATCAGTCCCTACCCAAGGCTGGCCAGACGCTGGGTGAAAACCAGTCAGGAGGGTCTTTCTTGCGTGGTTGTGGACATCATCCATATGCCAACCCTCATTCAGGGCTGGGGGTTTAACCTCAACACTTCAGTGACCAATGATGAGATCAACTCACCTGAGTCACAGGAGTGGAAGTATGTAAGTAATAAAATAAGGAAGATCACCCATGCTGGGTGAAAGGGGGGAAGATATTCTGCCTTAGCCTCTCCTGAGGATCTCCACATGTTTAAGTCCTGAATGGAGGCTCTTAATTTTGTGATGAGAAATGGAGGGATTTGATTTTATGCTGCAGAGCTCAACACTGGAGAGCTGATGACTGTCAACAAACACCCCCTATCAGCAAAGCCTGATATGGCTTCACAAAGAGCTGAATTTCATTCTAAACAGATATATTTGTTTTGGAAACGTGCTTGTAAAGCCGAGCATGGTACAGTATGCTGCTGGAGAGGAATTTTCTGGCAGAGTCCTTCTTGGCATGCAGCAAAGTTACTCGTCTAGTCCCATTGTTCATGCTGGGCCTCAATCACCAGCGTGTTGCTGCAGTTTTGTGCTGGTACCATTCCAGAGAAATGAGTGAGCAGCTCTGGAGAGCCCCTGAGCCATGAAATGCTCCCCCTTTCATGGCAATGACAGTGGCAACGTTGCCTTCCAGCAGCTGGCTTTGTTCAGGATGTTCTTCTGCCTGCATTTGGATCCTCCCGGTGTCATCTGCCATCTGCTCGCCTGTGCTTCCCCTTCTCTCCTGGTCCTGCATTGAGGCTGAGTGGGCAGGGAGCAGCCAGGTGAAAGGGCCAAGTGGCCACAAACAGTAAGAACTGTCCCCCAGATGTGTTGCAGTGATGATGACAGGGATGTTGTAGTGGAAACTGCAGGGAGAGGCACAAAATCCCAGCAAGGCTTGCATCTCACCTGGACTCCAGGTGAGTAGCACCCTGCTTTATTGGAGGAAAGATTCAAGTGGCTTAGTCAGATGTATGCCTCGTACATTCAAGCAAAGAATTATTTTGAAGCTAAAATCCTGAATAAGGACTGCAAATAATAGAATTTAGTTCTCACCACTGTCACAACTCTCATGTGTCACCAAATAATGTTATTTGTCCAAGTTTCAGTTCCCTCTCTGTGGACTAATGGATTTCATCGTTTTTTCTCCCGTCCTTTACTGCTCCTGCCTATTTAGACTGCAAGCTCTTTAGGCCAAGTGTTATTTCTCATAAGGTGTACGTACAGTGCATACACCTAGCTATAAAAATGGAAACACAGGACTCCTATAAAGCTGACAAGTCCCGATACGGAACCTGCTCACCCTGCAGGCTGTGCCTACCAAGGGGCTGTATGTGGTCAGTGCTGTGAGAGGTATTCATCTGATGTTTCCTCATACCATCCATCTCTTTGACCCCGTGTGCTGCCAGACATCCATGGCCACAGCAAGTCTCCCTGGTCGCTAACTGCTGGCAAATACACACACAGTCACCAGCCACTTTTGAAGCGTGCCAGACACGTGGTGGAATATGTGCTCCTCTACCCATCTGCACAACAGGCTACAGATGCCAGCTGCTTTCCTTGGAGTGACATGGGTGAGAGAGAAAGGAGGGAAAAGGAGAAAACAGAGTAACTGAAAACATACTCTTTTAACTCATTTCCCTCTTGTCTGCATGCTACTGTCTTGCTGTTGGCCTGTTTTTTCTCTCCATTTTTCCAGTGACCATCAGGCTATCATTGCGTTAGTGATGTTAGTGAGTTTTTACCGCATGACGATACAGTGAGATGCTCCTAAAGCATCTCCACACTGGTCTTTCAAAATACAGGACTTTTATTCAACATGTCCCCTACTTATTGGTTTAGATCATTTGAATACAATGACGGGAGCAGCCACTTCCGAGAACCTCTAAGTGTCGCTCACCCTTCGTTTGCAAAGAAAATTGACACTGTTTTTCCTTGGCAATATTCCCATTTTGAAGAAGGGTCAGTTACAAAAGAACACTGGGGAAGACAAGCCTAATCTTATTTTTCTTTATACTTTCCCAACACTGCCTTGACTCCACTGACCATGCTGAAAGCAGTCCTGGTTGAAGCTGACCAGCAGCAGTTGAAATGGAAGTTGGCTAGCCTGAAATGAAATGAGCTGGTCTACAGCAGGTACACATGAGAGTGTGAATGTGGAAGTTCCGAGGCATGCTGGCATGGCAAACTGCTCTGAACAAGGCTACTGGTAAGTAGCTGTTCAGCATGCTGCAACAATATTAACAGGGTAGTGATGTCACCATGACTCTTGTACAGGATCATATATATTTTGTGCTAATATTTAAGGAAGAAGAGTTACTTCTGACAATTTTTATCCTCTCAGTGCAAATCTATGTGCAAATCCTCTCCTTTTCAAAGAAATGTAGCTGGGTATGATTTTGTGCACAGAGGAACGTGAGCATGGCTGTATCCCCTGGATAAATTCCACGTCAGTGGGGTTGCACTAGTAATAACAAAACAAAGTGCATTGGACCACTTGGTTACAGGGGAAAAAAGGAAAGAGATCCTCATGGTGAACAACTTTTCCTTTTGCAAACAAAATGAGTGAAAGTAAGCAAAGGTTAATCGTTTCATGTGCCCTCAAATGAAAGGTGGTTGATAGAGCTCAGAAGTCATTCTGAGAGTCTGATTTTTCTAGCACACAAAATTTTGTGAAATTCTGAATTCAGTAAGCGTCTACCACATCAAGGCCCCCAGCTTATCTGGGAGCCCTACAGATCCTCCCTGCATGTATAATGAATAAATAAAGAATGTGAACATCAGAAGCCACATTTCTTCTGAGTGAGGTCTGTCTGCACAGACACAACATATGAATGAAACCATTTTCAATTCACAAATCTTATTAATTTGGTGGCAGAGGGAGAGAACAGAAGACTGGTGGGTACAATGAGCTAATTGGATAAAAGGCATGTGAAAATACCTATAATGTACCTTGTTAGCATATGCAAATGAGATAATTATACAGGCTGATAGCAGTTAGGCACAGTAATACATAGTCCATGTGAACTGTCCACAAATACTTTTGAGATCAAGAAATGAAAGTAAATCCTTTAAACATCCTAATTGGTTGCCAAAAGGAAGTTCATTCCAGCTAGTACTTAATTCAGTGTAAAGCAACATAGCTCATTTGATCTCAATGAAGATCAAAAAAAACCAACCATATCCAGACAATCTTGGATTAGGACGCATTGTTTGTATATATTTACTACATAAAGCTATTATGCAAAAACAACCTAAATGAGATGCAGGCTCTGTGAAATCATTCATTACTATTTTTCATGTGTTATTAGTGAGCTGAGCACTGTCCTGTTAATGCAAGAAGACACCAGATCTTCCTAACGTCTGGGTTTGCATACAAGATTTCTACAAGTCAGATGGGTAGTCAGATGTTTCTCATTCCTTCAATTGCACTCAGTGATTTTGCACTTCAAATTTAAGCCAGCCTCTCACCTTTCAAACTCTTAATGTACCTCAGAGACATTTTCTAGGGAATTATTCATGTAGACAGCATTTTTTTCTACTTGATTTGCTATGAAATGACAAGCACTGTTAAACCAAAGGTTAATCATTGATTAGGTTTAATGACACCAAAAGAAACAGGTCATGTGAGAAACCAACTGCACTTTCATTTTTGTTGTCACAGGTCATTTATAGCTTTTGATTCAAATTCCACCCCACGCAAAGAGTTGCTAACAACATCCTACTTCAAATTCTAATGTACTACAACTGCAGAGCAAGCATGTGAGCTGGCAGTAATCAGGCCATTTGTAAAGCATACACAGATTCTTTCATTCATCCTGGCCATTAAACTGAAAAGATTATTTTATTGTTCCACAGTAAGAAGCAGTGCTTTTGACAACTTCTTTTACAGAGAAGTGCCCCATTTTATTTGTACACAAGACTGTGCTGCCATTTTTGTGCATTTAAGAACCTCAACATCATCATCACTTGCAGTTCTTCCCATTTTGGTATGGACTCAAAACAAGAAACAACCAAAACCAAAGGAAACCAGCTTGAAAAGAGAGCATTAATTTTCTCTGTGACCTATAGCTCTTGTCCCTCAAAAGACACGAGGAGCTGAAAAGTCAGCTCTAAGTCTCTGGGACTCTTTCAAGGATGGCTACATCAGCAGGGAGCTGTGCATAGCAGTAACAGACCCTGCTTCTGACTGCATCCTCCTCTGCACCATGGTGTATCCATTTGGTTCCAGGATGTGACTCTTCCTTTACACCAGCATCAGATAGATCAGAATCAAATCTTCGACCTGCTGAAGGAGAGTTAATGGGCATGGTTAATCCAACATGCATCTACGCTTTGGCCTACTAGCCAAAGTAATTAGCCCTCTAACAAAGAAAGGAGCCTTTGAAAACTTAGACGTGGGCAGGAAATAAGCAGTAGAAGTAGATCATGAGGCTTATAAGGCTATATAAAGCCTCTGTAAGCTTTCTTTTCTTCCTTTTCATCCACATAACATGAAAAAGAAGCGACTACTGCTCTAAGTTTTTTGGACACTCACATCAGGACTCACTCATTTTGCAGACAAATGTCAAAGCATTTTCAAAACTGACATTGTCCAAAAGAAAAAGCATAAGGGCAATGACATTGGCTTGACCTAAAAAGTCAGGATTTCTGTTACAGGAGCACGTATAGGCAAAAGGGAACTGTGCTTTCAAAAAACTGATGGTGCGACAAAGGAGATGAGATTGCCTTTATTTGTCAATTGTACATGAATTCAGGGATGCGTTTGGCTTTCTGGAAATAGATCATCACCAGATGCAAAGCTGCAGAGAATGGCTTGTCTCTGAAGCACAGTACCAAATCTTCATGCAATGGGCAAACCATTCCAAGTGCAATTTGATGAAAATGAGCTGTTGGTTTAGATCAGCTCCAGAGTATCACCAGAGTTGATATCAAGAAATTAAAAGTGTAGTAGAACTGACACAACAAAAGGAATGCCCTGAAGCATTATGATATTTAACTTTACAAAGAATGCAGTGAGCATTGTTCAGATATACAAAACAAGAAGAGAGCTCTAGCTCTGCAATATTGACATGATTTTTTCCCCTTTAAGTCTTTTTCAGAAATGATTATTAAAAAGTCTGCAGTACAAATTCTAATTTTCAGTGCTGCAGCATTGGAGCATTGCCATGGGCTTTTTGAAGAGTCACTCTACATCCACATCCATTTTCACTCTTTTTTTTACCCAATTCTACATTGTTCCTGGTGAGTGGTGGAGCTGCCTTTGAAATCATACAAAGTAGGTGACTTTCAATTGTGTAAAGCCATGTTTGGCTTTAGGCATTTGAGTCCATGGGAATAGCCTTTCAAAGTGCCTGGTCCAAAGCATAGTGAAGTCAATGGAAAATCTCCAGGTGACTTCACTGGGCCTTGGATCCGGTCCAAACTCTGGAGCCTCGAAGTCTGGAAGTCTCAGCTGGGCTTGGAGTTAGCCCTAATTGTTCAAAAACAGAGTAAGAATTTTGCAAGATCAACCTCCTCCACACATGCTGTGTCCTACTTTTCTATGTCTTGAGAGTCTCCTCCAAGGCTGCAGGCATTCAGCACCTTGCAAAATTAACTCCCATCTTAGGATAAACCTTCTTACAAAAGTCACAGCAGTAGATGTGCCATGGATTCATTACTTTGTCTCAATCTTTCTTTGCCAAATTCGCCCAGCTGTGCAGTTTAGTCATCTTTAGCTACCAGTTGTAGTTGTGGCTTATCTGCTGAACTTAGAAAGCCACATGGAAATTCTTTCCTAGACTATTCTCTCCAGGAATTGGCTAAGAAAAAGAAAGAAAGAAATAAAACCAAAAACACAAGAAATTAAATTAAAAGTGTGATCTGATCTCCGAAACAATTCAGTATCCATAAAGTTCCCACCCAAGGAATTTTATGGATATGCGTGTTTCAAGGAACTATATTGTTTAAAGAAACTGCAAATGTCACACAGTTAAAAGAGAGAGATGCAGCTAGATTTAGTTAAACAATTGACTAATAACTCAGTCAACAATATTCTTATCCTAGGTAGCAGTTATCAGCTTGGACAGCTGTTACAGTCTTTCACTGCAATACTTAAAAGGCAAACCACTAAATTCAATACCATATTGTTTGTGTAGTAGTGTTTGTTTAAAGGTAAATCACTCATAAAAGTGTAATTTCCTGCCGATACAGAACGGCGCAGAGCGGCAGGAAGCCGGCCCCAGCAGACTGAGACCCCGAGATAGGCAGCACCAAGCTGCCAGCAGCACTTTACCCCAGCTCGAAAATCATTGTGTTTCTACACCCAGTCACAGCTAAACCAGCACCGGCCTACTAGGCCTTCTTGCAGACGCCTCTTTTCTCTTTGTGTAACAGCACAAGATAAGAAAAAGTGCTACAATCAACACAGTGAAGTCGTGTTTCTCCAAATAAAGATTTCTTTCCTGCCCGGGAGATCCTGCTGGGCAAAATTCCCTCCCCGTTATGTTGGTCTTATTGATTTGTTACAGAATCATACTTATATTTGGAGTTTCTTTCTGCTTGCTTTCAGCTGACACGCTACCTCACAGGATTTCGTCATTTTTGGAACTGCTAATTGAAGCTCCCAAATTCACAGTGGTTCATTCCCTGGTTTCTGAGTGTCAGCAGCATACACAGAGAGCAACTGCTGTTGGCTTTGGAAGAGCAGCTCTAGATTCATGTCAGTAAAACCAAAACCCCAAATAACTTGTAAACATGTACTAACCCTTCATCCAGTGACCCCTCAACCTATATAGGGGCTGGCAGTATGACAGCAGTGGGGATGTTCCCAGGGATTAAGCCTGAGACACTGACACCATATCAAGTATAGGATGAAATGTTCCCCACACGGAATCATCTATTGTCCCCATCTTGGTCCTTTGAGCAGAATACTTTTTACCCATTTTGATCTGCCCAAATCTCATGTTGCTGCGTTCAAGCCAGCTCTCTACTGGATATATTTTAAATTACAATCAGCTAAAAGAAAGGCAGAAGGCAATTCATGCTGTGCACTCTGTGTACCTTTTCTGGGTAGAATGGATCAGCATCCATCTCTCAGATGGTCCCTAGTGCCCAGGTAGGGTGGATGTGTATTTTACTTTCCTGCATTTCTCCAAAGAGATATCCTGGGATGCCATCAATATGCCTCAATGGCCTGATGCCAGAGCACTCTCCATATGCCACAAGAATGCAGTGTATAAGATCTTACAGTCTATGGCTCAAGCCCATGCAGAGCAAGGAGGAAAAGGCTCACACTGCTTCTTTTGTCCTTTCTCAGCCACCTTAAGAGAGAAAGAACAACTTGTGTCCTCTGCTCTCTCTTACACATCTGTACCTAAAAAGCTGGACCCAGCCAGACCTGGATCTAAGCCACAGCATTCCGAGGAAGTTTTGACAGAGTGAGGATGTTGAGCCTCATTTGGTAGGTACAAATTTGTGGAATTTGTACTCGGACTCTCTTGTTCTTTTGGACAGGAGAGACTTCTGATGCGTGTGTATGTCGATATTTTTTACAGAGTTCCTTTTAGCAGCCCACAGAAAGGAAATAGGAGTCCTGCAAAGATCACAGAAAAGTGAACTACTCCGCTAAATTTAAAATCATAAAACATTAATAGAAGGCTAAATTTGAAATCAGTTCCATCTTCCTCCATCTGCCAAGCTCTGCTTTTTCAGCAGCAAAGCATGTAGCTCAGGGAAATGCTCCCATCTCTCTCCATTAGGGCTTGATGTTATCAGCCTTTTCCTGTCACATATTAAAAAAAATTACCTTTAATTAGCACAGTTTACAGCTATACTACCCAGTCTTGGAAACTTGTTTTGGGATATGAGGATATGTCTTCTCAAGTGTCTTATGAATCATCAGCAGCAATAAATACACCCAAGTCCTGCAGCTCAGGAGGGCTGTCTGGCGTAACAGAGGCCAATACTCAGTCCTGGAAATGGAGCTCACTGGAAATGCCATTCTTTGTGCACAGTCCCACATCCAATCCAGCTCAGCCACCGGTGCCCCTAGGCTATCTCAGCACTGAGAGGAGCAAGAGCAAAAACCTACCTTGCCTTCCTACAAGTGTAGGAAGCAAGTGTATCCCAAATTATGACCTTGATATAAGAATTGCATGTCTAAAAATGTTGGTTTTTTTTCCTCAGATATTTGGCTTTAGGGGGGAAGGTGTTGTTGAGGGGTTTTATTTGTTTATTTGGTTTGTTTTGGTTTGCAAACATTTGTAACACAAATGTATTTAGGAGCATGAGTTTCCAGTGCAGTGTGAGCTGCTCACATTCCCTGAAGTTCATGCTGTTAGAAATGAAGGGGGATTCATTTCCTGATAGGTTGGATGAAATCCCTTTGCAGGTTGCATAGTTCACATCTAAATATAGTGTTTGTCAATGCTTTCCTTGCCCAGAGGAAGAGAAGATTGTCTATTGCTTTCCTCTTTGTTGAACAGTTGCTAAAATAAAACTTTGTTTAATTGAATGCTCCTGCAGACTTAGTCAGGTGCAACCCCTGTTTCTTCAAACAAAAGGATAGCAAAGGAAACATGCAACTGCCATATAGCCTTGTCATCTGCCTTGAGGAGAGGAAGGGTTACATGCCAGTCATACGTTTCCCTCAGTGCTTCAAGGACAGAAGGAGCAGCTGCCAGTCTGGGGGCTCTAGGACAGGGGAGGATCACACATTATATAAAAGTGAAATAGGTTTTGGAGTTAAACTGTGATCAGCAGGGTAATGGTTTGGAAAAGGCTATGAGGGACACAGTTTTGTCATGACAGTTCTTTCTGCTTGACCACCAGGTTTTTGCTGTGGTAGATAGTTCCTCACCCCAAAAAGTTCTCTTGAAGGCAAGTGGAGTTTTACAGTGACCCTGGTGTGCATGAAGATGCCATAATTTGGCATCATGGGTACAAAATGGACTTCTTTGGTATAAGGATCAAGCTACTGGTGCCTGAGTCAAGGACTGAATAAATGACTGTCCTTTTAAAAATAAACATTATTTCTTATTATAGCTTGCTCTGCAACCCCAACTGAGAGCAAGATCTCTTCATACTTACAGAGGCAGATCCTGCCCCTGCAGACTTGAGTTTGAGGTCTGTGAGAGAGATGTGATATAGCAAGGATAACAGAAATGGAAAGAATCAGGTTGTCAGAAATCACACAAGAGGTTAGTGGCAGTGCCTGAATGCTGATTTTAGGATGCTAATGAGAGAAGGTAGGAATACCGGGAAATAATTATGGACAACTCCCAGGAGCTCATCACTTACTTGAAGATAAAATTCCGCATTTCTGAATAATACTCTGTGCTATTCATAATAACAGAATTCAGAATAATGCACACTGTCAATAGCATACACAGACCCATGTTTCGGCAGTCTATACTCTGAAAAAGCATAGGATCTTGGGCTTGTCTTTATTTAGTTCATCAGCTCTGAATTTCTTCTCCCTTCAGTCACAGCAGGAGTGACTTTATGAAAAACCATTCAGTTATAGCAGAATGGAATTCAGCAGAGAGGAGAAAAACAGCAAATCACCTGCCTTGCAGTGACAGTGAGACTCTGCATAGCCTGTACACCACCTCCCTGTGAACCCCAGTCTGTCCTCTCTTCCCTTTCTCCCCATCTCAAATGGGAGCAGAGGCAAAGGCCCACGCTGGTCTCTGGCTGTGCCAGCCCGTGCATTCACAGCTCCCCAGGCATGGATGCCTTCTCTAGCAGTACAAGAATAAAGCCAGGCAATGACTGCAATTCACAGATTCGTAACCACACAGGTTTTAAGGCCAGTGAGGCTGTCATGATCTCGTGATCTGATAGTCTGACCTTCGGCGTAACCCAGGGCAGAGAAATTCGTGCAGAAGCTGCTGCACAACCCTGTGGTCTCAATTTGTGGTTGGTGGTTTAGAAACCATGGCTTGCTCCAGTCTCCTGATGATGGAGAATCACCACATCCCTGGTCAGGGATTGCACTGGTTTGCTACACTCAGTGAGTCACCTTAAGACAAATCCTCTCAAGCCTCCAGGTCTGCTTGCGAACCTGGAAACCAAAACATTTTGCAGATTCTGTATCACTACAATAAAAATAAAAATCTCATGCTGGGGCTGTTGCTCAGCCTAAAGCATCCAGTGGAAATCATACCTAGTGCTCAGAATATATGGATATTCTCCATGAAGTGTCACTGAAGAGAGGAACACCTTTCTACCTCCACCACAAATGTGCAAGCTGGTGTATTGTCCAACCCAGACACCGTTATTTAACCCAGTCTTGGACTCAGAGAGAAGGTCTGACTTTGCCAAAAGGCTCCTAAGGACATTGAAACCGAATTTCTCTTCCTATTTGAAAACATCTCTCACTGAAACACTCTTTGAGGGAAATGACAAACGCAGGAAACAGCAGCCACAGTGCTGCATGTTTGTCCATGTAGAAGGAATGTGATGATATCATTTTGGAATGTGCTTTCTTTCTCAGGTTTTTGTTTTGGTGGTAGGAAATGTCACTTTCTTAAAAAGTAAAGCACATTCTTAGCTGTTCTTTCCCTCCCCCTCCTTCCAAATTTTGCCTACAAATCAATATTACCATCCCTTGCCATGTGTTTTTCCCAACCTGTCAGATCCCATTCTCATCTTACTAGTATAACCATCTGATGTCAGGCATCCCAACAGGCAATTATAAATAGTCATTTACTATTAGCTAGAGGGCTTATTTCTATAGATAAAAGTTTTGAGATGTTATACACTGTTTTATCTTGAAAGCATTATTTATTTCAATTTGGCATAGTGGATTTTACCATTTATAATGTCCATTTCCATCATGTTGTGGTAAAACCCCAAGTGAAGCCCTGGCCCTCTAAAATGAACCATAAAAACTTCATGTTACCCATTTTCAGAGGAACCCAAAGGCACATGATGCACCATTCTCCAGGAATCTGACCGGACACCTCTCTTTTACAGCTCTGCCTGAGAGTGCCCATTTCCCAATGGGCATATCCCTATGTCCAGATCATACTTGTGAAGCTGGTCAAGACATGGAGATCTCCTATGTCATGCTTTTCTGTGGAACTGTCACTTCTTTCCCCATTTAAACCTAATCCATGTAATATTCACTTCTACTATATCCCCTATTTAATCATTATTTTATACTTTTGCTTCCAATTGTTAAGACTAACTTAAGCTTAAATGATATCCTAAACCAGCTCCTCAAGTCCCCCAAAGACTAATTCCCCAAAGGGACTGAGATACTGGAGAACAACACACCTGCACTTTCAAGAGGCAATGGCTTCCCACTGTGGATCTTTGTGTGCTTTGCAGATGATCAGGCCAAAAATGATCTTGCCAGGAAACAGCATAGCTGAAATTCTACATGGTTGGAAGGTTCTTTTGTGCACATGGGGAAGATGAACATGGCTTTCCCAAAAGACAACACTGATGCCTTAGGAGCTTGTCCTGCAGCAGCCAAGGACCTCTCCAAATGGCAAGTGGATCCCTGCTGGCTGGAAGGACAAAATGAACTTCTTGTCCACCCTAGCAGACAGAGTGTTTAAATTTTGATATTGAGAAGGGCAAGGTGTATGAAAACAGTGAGTTACAAACATCCTACTGACTCCTGAGAACAACATGTTATTTGAAGTGTGTGTGTCAGCAATGAACATCTGGTAAAGAATACAATAGAAGAACAGCCGCGCATTGCCAACATGCCAGTCAATTCAAATGCAGAAATGTTGATTGCTGTGTAAATGCAAGCTGACTCCAGAAAGCTGAGTCTAAAAGTCTTCTTGTCCTAGTGCATCTCATGTCTCAGAGATGATATGGTGTGCTTCCTAGGTCTTCATTCTCAGAGAATGGCAACATTAACATCAGTCATACTGCAAGGTCTCATCAGGATCACCATGTCTACAGTAATGACCACAGTGCTAGTGAAGCCAAATTCACTGTCCTTGATCTAATGTTCTGCCTGATCTCCAGAGTAATTTCCAATGAACACTACTGTGCTTTTTAATCATAAAAATCCTTCCTTTTTTTTATTGAAGAGTGTTTGCCAAAATGCTAAGGATCTGTAATTAACAGAGAATCAAAATTATCTAATATAATCAAGGACACTGCAAGATCAAATACTGACTTCACACTAGCAAAGCCACCTCTACAACAGAATTAAGAAGCTTGGCTGGGCAGATTGCAATCCTGCAAGCATCAACTAATACATATTCTTAAGTCTTCTATACTGGCTATGAAATGATTATGCAAAATCAGAGGCTTCCTACTGACTTAAATCAGGCCTGCGTGTGGGTGTAAGGGTGTGCCCGCACTGAAGCAGTTCACGTGGCAGGGGCCAAAACCCCAACTCAACAAGTCTCTGTGTTCTTTAACAATTAGATAAACCAGGATTAAGTTCATAAATGCAATTCCACAAGGTAATTTCATGTCCCTGGGAGATGACAATATGCATACAATTAAAAGAAGAAAGCTTTTCATCCCTGCAAACTATATTACTGAATACCCTGGGCTTTGCTCCTTGTAGCAGACAAGCAGAAGGGAGGACAGGGCTCACCCTGAGCGGTGTGGGGGCCCCAAGAGGGGAAGAGGGGATCCTCAAAGCTGTAAATTCAGTGAGTTCAGTTCAACAGAAAACACGGAAACACAGCTTTCTGACACACTACCTCTTCTTGGCAATTTTCAGCTTTTTGGTTGTGTGCAAGAGGAAATGTCTTGGGATAAGGTTCTTCGATCTAGTATAACAAATAGAATATGAAAAATACCGTTCACTCTGATCACCTTTGAAATAACAAAGCAGCTCAATTTCTGAATTATGATGTTTAAGCTGTCTTTCAACTTTCCTTTTCCCCCTGACAGCTTTAAATCTCTCTGTGGGTGGAGGTCTAATGTTGGCACAAGCAATTCTATACTTTAATCATTTTTTAACTGTAAGATCAAAGCAAGTAGGTTTTTATTACTCCACTGTCCGGTACTTCATAACTTAACTATTGACTGTCAGGCAACAGCTCTTCTCAATGCACTGCATTAAAATAAATCTTTCCAGCTACACTCCTGTTCCACCAAGAAATATATTAAAGGTAAAAAGAATATGTACTAATCATATGAAAATTAGTATTAGTACAAAGAAAATATAACAAACTTGTTTCTGCATTTACTCTGGGGCTGTGCAAACCTAGGAAGAAATCTTGTGGCAGATATTGTTAACATCTTCATCTTATTTGAATTTCTAATACTTTTCTTTGCTTTCTCTGCCCCCACACAGAAACATGGAGAAATTAATACCTGGCCCATAACCAGACTATCTGGGAGAGTAACACCTTGGAGTATTATTCTTCTGGCCACAGTAATGCCGAGCCATTGCACCAGAAGAATTAAGGGAGGTGTCCCTGCTCATGGCAGAGGGGTTGGAACTGGGTGATCCTCGTGGTCCCTTCCAACCCTGACGGACTCTGATCTGTTTTAGCAGAGGACTTAGTAGTGATGGCTTAACGGTTGAACTTGATGATCTTAAAGGTCTCTTCCAACCTAAGGGATTCTATGATTCTACCTTTTACTCTGCTGGTGTCAATCCCTCCTTAACTGTGCCTGAATCCTGCCTATATTGCTGGTCTCTCCCCACAACCTTGTCTATGGGAATTCCTCACATCCATTTGCTAGTGTCTCACTCTCATGCCTGGATTCACAGAAATAAAATTTTCTGGACTGACTACACACTTGTTCAGTCTTTTGTTGACATCACTGTCTTGAAGTTTGGGAGAATAACTGCAAAACAGGGCAAAATTTTGAACTCTCCTTTATGCTTCTGGGGAAAAGATTTCACTTACAATGATACATGACTTGGTAACACGTTCACTACGGCTCACAGGGAAGTGACATTCTCACAGTAGTCCAGAGGGCTCTTAGCAGTGCCTTATTGTGACTATAACATAAGCTCTGAGCCAACTTTTCTGCACATGCACCACCCTGGGCACCTGAGCAGTCCCACTGTCCCTTGCCATTCAGCTGCGACGTGGAGTCGCTGGGAAGCTCTTCCCACCGAGCAGAGCACGCGCAACACTCGCACTTTGTTGTGAGGTTGAAATCCTCCCAAATACTTCTCTGTCACAAGCTGTTCCAATTAAGAAGGCATGCAATAATATCCCTAATTATATTTTACTTTGATGAGAGATGTAGGCATTTTTTTTTACATGCATGTTGTATAGGGTTAGGAGAATCTTCATTTCAATTCTTTGCATATTTTGGCAGGAGCCATGTCTCCGCCCTTCGCCGGGCTCCAGGCCCTGCGGGGACACGTGCATCCCTTCTGCTGCTGCAACCCAGGCTCTGGATGCCAGACGCCAGCAGAGCGAAGCAGGGTTCTATCTTGCTGACTCACTCCCATGCTAAATCTGTGAGCTCTGACAGCTCCAACGCAAGAAAAAAAAAAGATCCTGAGCAGTCTGGGGTCTCAGATGGAGGGGTCCTGGTGTAAAATGTTCCCTCAGAGCTGTCAGGTTCAAGTGAGCACTTAGAACGAGATTTATATTTTGCTGATTACAATGGTAATAACCCACAAACACAAATTCAAAGAGTAAGAGTCAACCAAAACCTTGTTCTCTTTGGGCGAGATAAGATCTCTGCCTTTTACACACCTATCTATTGATGTGTTCCTGGATAAACTGTGTGATTTTAATTAACTGAAAGTACCTGCCTTTTATATTGAACTTGGTGCTAAACGCAAAGAAAATCACACAGCAAGAATGCCTTGTTGGCTGAGTGCATCTTTCTTTTGTGCTGAGAAACGGGTAGTGCACTGCTTCCCCTCTCAATCAATACACATTAGTGTGTAATTGGTGACTATAAAAATATCCACATCACTTTCCTAATTCTCTTGCCAAATAGGCACAAGCATTTATATGTTAAGTTGCTCTGCTGCAGGTTCCACAGATAAATTTCTTTCTATTAGTGAAGCAGCTAGGGGGAATGCAATTATCCTTTAAATAGGAAGGAAAAGAAGAAAAAACAAAACCAAATGTGTCAATATGGGACTGAAGTTAAAAACAAGAAAATTAGATTCTTCACTGTAATTGTTTAATACTATTCTAGTATGAAATATTTGTGTCTATTATTTAAACTATTATGTTAAAATAATTTCCATTTAACACATATATTTGTAAGTGCAGATGGAGGTATACATATTACATTTATGTGGATCTCAAGAATGCTGTGTTTTTGTTGGATGACTCAGGATTATTTGGTCAGTACAGATCCCTTGATCATACTAAAGAAGAATTTTAAGTTGGGATTTCATATTTACACTGAACCAAAAATCTGAACAAATGGGTATTTCATTAGAGTTAACTTCTAATCTCTATCCAGACCCAGGTCTCAAACACCCCTTCCTGGATATCCTCTGTTGTCTCTGCCCAAGGTATTTGCCATCTCACTCTCTCTTTGGACACCACCCTGTTGTTTGGCTAGCAAGACATGCTGTTTCTCTAACTAGCTCAAGGATTTTGCCAAGTCCTGTTGCTTCCACTTCTGTAGCATATTTAGAATTCCTCCAGACCTCTCAGTCTCAAAATTCTTGGCCCTGCACAACTGTTTTATTTTGGTTGCTAGAAGCCCACAGTAACCCAACCAGATTTGGGCTGGCAATACAGATCTTTTTAACCATGTCTGTTTTCCCCTGGGCACGTCCTTGTTTATTGAGTCTGGTGGTGGTGGAACCAGTACAGTAAAACTCAGCATAAAAAGACACGGAGGAGAATCCACACTGCGTCTGTAAAACGAATGAAAGTGACACAAAACAGAGCTGAGGACATGGCTTAGCCTAAGACTCAGATTTTCTTTGTTGTTTTTTTTTGTTTGGCTTGGGTTTTTTTTGAGGATACATGCATCTGTCTACTACTATAGCTTCTTTTTCATGTTTCCAAAATGTAAGCATATGATGCACAATTTTAACTTTTCCTGCCCAGTTTGCACACAGGTGAATGCCCACAAGCAACTGTGTCTGGGCAATGGCAAACATGGTGCAGAGACTCTGAGACTCTCTCATTAAAGCTGACTGAATTAGGCAATTACAGCTAATAATGTCTGTTCATATTTTAGTGGATTGCTGATTTAATGTATTTGGGTAGATAAATGTTGATGTTTGTATTGGTGATGGCAGTAACAGAACCATAATGATATAAACACACTGTCTTCTGCTGCAAATTGCTTCTTCCTCTATTACCTTTCCCACTGTTTCAAGTAAAATTCAGCTTCGATTTTAGTAGCAAGCCTTTCAGCAAAGCTCAGATGACACTTATGACTATTTTTGTCAGTATTATCTTCCTTCTCCAGTAGGTTAGACAGAGCCCTAACTTCAACAGCTTTCCTATACACAAGCTGCACACAATTCCTTTCGTTCAGGAGAGGCCTCAGTGGTTTACTAAAAGACAAAGTTCATTTTTTTTTTTCTTTTAGAGCTTTTTATAAAAACCATTTTGGCTGAACTTGGAAAATGTGACTATACAATGGGAAAGGGCAGGCCCTCCTTTTTTTTTTTTTTTGTCTGAACACAATGGCAGGATAAGGGAGGCACCGCTCATTACAAGGAATACACTTCAATCAAGTTGCCCAGCACCAAGTATTTGTCTTCCACCACTCTAGATGCCAATGTTTGTTTTCTGTCTGGGAGAAGAAACAGACAACACTTTTCACTTTAATAAAAATATTTCAAAATGAAGCAAACAGATGACCCAGTTTGGAGGATCTTCTTCTGTATGCAGTTTGCAAGTGACTGAAGAGGTAAAGACGACTGGAGGTTTCCCATGACGGCACTGCTGGAGGAGATTTAACACTTTCCTGCCCAGCTGGCTAGCTGACAAGCGTGAGACTGATTGTGATGGTGTTTGACTTGACATTCACTGCTTCACCAACATTGCCATTAATATCACACACAGCTTGGCTTGAGTGGGAACTGCAAAATACACTGCTATGACTAAACCAGAAGTTGGAAAGGTGGAAATCTGGATTTATTAAACACATGTGGGTGCTTGTTCAAATTTCTTCTGCAACTAAAACCAGGACTTCAGTTTCACAACAGTCCCATTCTCTGGTATGATAGTATTCAGTGATGCCAGTTTTAAGGATATGATCAGAAGTCTTCTGACACATTTCTTTATCGTACAAGACAAGAAATAGTAATCATAAGAAACACTCATCTTTCACCTAAATAATTCATTTCAAGCCTCCAAGTTTGTGCAGGAAAACAAAAATTTCAAAGACTCGTAATGCAGGGAAACTGAATGCTTATTTAGTTTGAATCCACATTATTTCATGGCTGATCTCCAGGACTTCGGGGCTTGAGTGCTACATTTTTTATGTTGTTGGCTGACAGTAGATGGTAACAACACTTGAGGGCTTCAAGCATCTTGTCTTGTCTGGATGCAGCATCCATCTGATAACAGCAGAGACTTCCTTTATGATCTGTGACCAGGTAGAAATAACAGCCTGGAGACTGCTGTTCTCCCATTCATCAAGGGAGGAAAGGGTAAGAGGAAGGGTGAAGAGGCAGAAACATGACATTTAAGTCCTCTTTCCCTGACACCACCTTGCACACCAAGGAGCAGCCCTGTTGTAACTGAGCTTCAGGCACAGAAGACACCAGTGCTGCAGGCTGTCCTCCTGAGACTCACTGCTGGGAACACAGGAGGGACACCATGGAAGAGACAAGAGGTAGTGGAGGACTGGAACCAATATGTTTTCTGCCATGCACTTCTCCCCAGTTAAATCCCTACTTGCCTTGTGTCACACAGCCCATAACAGCTGAAACTTGGTGGAATCCGTCAACTTGTTGACAAACTCCCAAAAATATTTCATTAAGTAACAGCCACTACGAGACCATTTCCCTTGTAACTTGTGCTCCAGTAGTGAATGATCCCTGCTGGTGGAAATGTATGTCATTCCTCATTTAAACTTGCCTCACTATAGCTTCCTACTGCCAATTCTGGCTATTGCAATACCATACACACATCTCCCTGCATGGGTGAATTAGGCAAAGGCAAGGTATACAGAGCTACTGCAGGGTTCTTTTTGTGAGAAGAAGCTGGAACTTGCTCCTCTGTCTGCTTGCACTAGAGAATACATCAAGTATTTCTGTCAGCATGGTGCTGCTTTTGAGGGCAGACTACCTATGTAATGTAGCCAATGCACAAAAATAAATGGTCTGTTGTAAGGATCTTGCAGTAATATCTGGCAACACTTATACTGGACAATGAACACCTTGAGGGGAACATTGACTGGTGACAAACAGGGGTTTCAATCTTTGTCCCAGAGCCATCCGTACCTGGATCAGTCCTCATTTTCATAAAAATCTTTGTTTATTCTACTGGTCCACTAATTACTACTATTAAAACAAATGGTACCATGTATGGTCTTGCACATGTGTTATTAAGAACATCAACAACCTAGAGCTGCCGGGCACCTAGGTGTGTTGCAAGGTGCTGCATGCAAACATCTACACTCATCAGATGGGCATTTCTTTGATTATCCCTCTGTTTTCCTTTTGCTATCTCTTAGAGCCATTCCCCTCCACGGGCACTGTCCATATGGGTATCAGATACCTACTTGTTTTAGCCACCACTTCCTACCAGGTCTGTACTATTAATTTGGCAGAGCTCTCACTCCTGAGCAGGTTGTTATAGTTACACACATTTTCCTGTGTTGAAGGGATCAGGATTGAAAGTGCTTTCATGTGCTTTTGGCCCATATCACCTCGGTGGCCCACGGAATATCCAATTCCCTGAATCCACATCCCTTGTCCACTGCTGACATTGGGAGTTCATCTGGATTCAAAGGCATGAAAAGTAATTTAATATGTACTTGTCCTCCCAAACACTGTAAAACACCTGGAGATTTTTTTTAATGATATCAAAGGTGACATCCAGGAGGATGTAGGATTAATTTTCCTCTACCAAAACCAGCAGCACTATGTCAGCAGGGAGTTTGTCCCATAAACTGGATTGAAGCTGGACATGTAGCACTCCTGGTGACATGAACACCATATTCTGGAGACTAATCTGTAGAAATCCTACATCTCACTCACAGAGAGGCATCAGAGATCCTGAGCTGGGGCAAAGGTGCAACCCACTGACACCCAGGAGGACAGATTCCTGAAGAAATCACTACACTAGGCTTATCAATTCTAACACAAAGAGTTTAATTCAGATAAAACCAATTCAAATCAAACATTCATTCATTAGTCACATTCTTTTCTCTTTTTTTCTTGTTGTGATTAAATATTTCTCTTCTACTTGGAGCTTTTAAAACAGTTTTCATTTAGCAGTCTGTGGTACAGGCTTGAGAAGTACAGAAAATAAATGAAGAAAGATATTTTCTATAGGTTAGAAATCTTTTTTTCCGGTCAGCTCTGTTACTGAGTCAGATATCTGTGTGCACTGCCAAAAGAAGTAATGGAAGTTGTCTATACAAAGCAGAGGGAGCACAAATCAACAAGAAAGAAAATTTGGTTTCTCTTGAGCCACCAGTAAAACCAAACCTATCAACAATGTAGAACAAGACAGGGCTCACTGCAGACTTGCAGATTCCCTGTACTCTATTGATGATATCTAAGTTGCACAACTGCTTCACAGCTCTTTTTCCTTTAATCCTTTAATAGTTTCAGCCTTTAGACTACTCAGCAAATCTGTCTGCTTGCAGACACTACTGCATTGATTCCCATCTGGTGCATGTTTTAAAAGTTCTCCTCACAACCTGAAAGATTAACTGTCCTATTTTTTTTACAGAAGTTCAGATTCTGAAGCATCCTGAAGAAAACAATCATAGCAAAGAAGCATCAAATCTCTCGCAAACTCTCCCCTGATCATTGGGCATTCAAAGACCTACCAGCAGCTGTTGATGTAACGTTATGGATGTTTAGCAGGACTTCCTGTATCTAATGAACGTAGCTCTTTCAGCCAGGAGACAAAGTGCAATGCTGTCCCAGGAAAATAAAAACGATGTAACTTTCAGTCAGGAATGCACTTACTACATGGCCCGGAATGGTGAATTGATCTCATGCTTCTATAACAAAAATCTCATCTGTAGTCCTCATGCACTGCAGGCACTGGCACAGCTTCAAAACGAGCACGATGATCCTGCTCCCAAAAGGAACTATTAGGAGAGATGTTCCAGGAGCTATTTGATACAGGCAGCAGAATGCCATTTCTAGAGTAAAAAATAAATGAGCAAAGAGTAAAAAATAAGTTAAAAAATGCAGCAATCCTAAATATTTTTATATCTAAGAATGCCAACAGGGTCATCTAACTGACAAATAAAGGCTATTTAAGCACTCCTATAAGCATGGTGTTCCTGGGTGTGAAGTAGGCAGTGGATGGACAGATGTTTTGGTGTGAGTACGGCACGGAAGAAAAAAATGGTCATTTTTTTTTCTGCTGCTTTTCTCTCAATTTTAAGAGCAATTGTACATGTAGGTCCATTTAAAAACCTAGTGTTCAATTCTCTATGCCTTGTTGCATGCAGAATATATCCAGGCATATGTGTAGCAAAATGTAAAGCTGTGAGGCAAGCCGGTGGTGCTGGTAACAAGCATGACATAAGTAACACAGGCATCTTGTAAGAATAAGGCTTGCAGCATCTTTTGCCAAATATCCAACCTGGGGCAAGAGTGCAAGCAAGGCAGTGAAAACGTACTTGCAGTTTTGCTTCGTCAATACTATAAAACAAACCCAAGTTAAAATGGGTGTTGCCCAATCCAATTGTCAAGCAGCACTACCACAACACAAAGACAAATGTTTATTGGCTTAACTTTGAAACTGCAGTAAATGCTCCTCTATTCAATTAGATAAACAAATACAGTACTGAGTATATAATAGGGTCCTTTCAAGTAAATTATGCTTCCTAACTCACGTGTAAAAGAAAAATGACTTTTACTGTTTAGATTCCTGTAAAATAAGAAACCATCAAGGCTCTCCTTCTCTTATATCCCAAATATATATAAAAAAGATGGTTTAAATAATGTCCATTTTATGACAATGTGAGCAAAGTAAAGAAGTAAAGACAGGATGACTTTTCTTCTCACTATTACAAGAGAGAGGGAGAAAATATTCTCCGTTCCATTCTCATTTGCAGTAGCACAAATCCCCAGGAACTGCACTGACTTCAGTTGGTTATTTTGGATTTACGGCAGACTGAATGAGATTAGAATTTGGTCACACATGAATGAAGAACAGAACACTCACATTTGCTCTGAATACATCCTCCTTTCATACGTACACAAAACAGCAAGGCTGTCCTCAGCAGTGCCAGACTATGTGCTACTGCTTTGCTTTACCTGCTGGCCTAGAGATACTCGTACAGGTACCAAGGGGGATGTCTCAGTGAAGGAAGGGCTTAGTTACCTTCTCCAGCAAACGCATCCACATCTATGGCCAGAGAGCAGTGGGCTCTGCTCAGGATCAGGGCGTTAGGCAAACGGCTCAAGGCATGGCCAGAGCATTATGCAGCCAGTGATGAGAACCACCTGCTTCTGAGCCTGTTCCATTGCTCCTGCCAAAGACTGCCTCCAAGTCATGATAGTCTCTCATGCAGACATATGAGCATACACGGATTGTATATCTTCAAAATACCAAGTAGAAAACTGTAGTAGTTATTGCAGAGCATTGTGGTTAAAAAAACAAATAATTCCTGATCGTGAAGAAAGGGATTTTCTTCATATAGTCTACTTAGTTATGAGAAACTCAGATCTAGTCTCAGAAAAAAAGCGATGCGAGGCATAGCTCCCCATCACTTTAAAAGCAATGATAACCCTTGCACAGCACAAATTAACTTCAGATCCTAATGCCCCATGCCTTGGCCATGTTGTTCAGCTGAGGTGCAACATCCTTATGCCCAAGCAGGTAGCCATACAGTGTCCTTCCTTTGGTCTTGACATCTATCAGCATGAAATACATCCACATCTTCCATTCTGCAGGCTTTCTAATGAAGTGGCTGCAGGCAAGGAAGAGTCATTAAGAGAGGGAGCACTGCAAAAGTGAAGTGAAAATAGGCTGCTTTAGGAGATTGTCAGAGATTAGGGTTGGATATCCCTGGGCTCAGTTTTACTGTGAGCATACTAATATCCAAATCTCCAACTGAAATGCTCTGGAAACATCTGCAGTCTCCAGGAGCACAGTGCAAAATAATAAATCCAGCAAGATAGTTCACAAATAGGAAAGGCAGGGAAGGGTTGATTTTTGTGGGTTTTGGTGGGGTTTTTTTGGCTGAACTATAACAAAAGAATTGAAAATGTCTAACTATGCAGATCATTTACTTTAAAAAAAAAAAAAATTCCAAGGTTTTAAAGTCAAGTACTCAAAAGTTAGGAAATGTCAAACGTAAGATGCCTAGGATTTTATTTTTCAGAACCTTGATTCTCGTGGAGACCCAGTCTCTTAGAAACCCAAAGTAACTTTCCAGTGAGCTCTCAACAACAGATCAGCTCAACTGCCTGCAGTATACTTGCTAAATCACCTCAACACCATCAGTCTGACCCTTATATGTAGCAGTATAGCTTCCTGACTTCAACACCCCTACACTGAAATCCTGCTGCCCCGTATCTCCAGCCCACATCCTGCACTGCTGTCGTGCTCCCAGGCTCCATTCTCCATGCTGACCTTCAACCACACATGCTCTTTGATGAAAAGTTCCATCCCCTTGAACTATGTCGGGGAGAACTCATGCTGTCCTTCCTCAGAGCTCTCCTCCATCTCACTTCTAACCACAAGAATCTCACCAAAGCATTTAGGCTGTTTCATTCTGTGTTTTGATACCGATGAGTACAATAAAGGTCTGGATTCCTAAACACTGCCGCAATACCAATAAATACAAAATTATTATAGAATTCCTAATAAAGAAGAGGCAGGAAAATGTCCCGTTGTATTTCCTTGTCTTTCTGTCTCATAAATCATCTGTGCATGTATTTATTCAAAATAAAAGTCAGGTACCTGCTTCCTACATCTGGTGGAAAAAAATCCTCTCTATTTATTTTCCATGGAATGTCTCAATTTACTGAACAGAAAAGATTCATGCAGACAAGTATTCAATTAAATTCCTTCAGAAAACAGGCAAGCTTCCACTGGAGCTATGCCAGCCCTGGCTTCTGAGCAGCCCAGCTGGTAGTCTCCTGAGGACCAGGACTTCCAGCTCCCACAGCTTCAACAAATCTTGCTAGGCAAACTGCCTGAAGATTAAGGTCCCTTGGGATTACAATGCCTGCAGTCCAGGGCAGGCTACCAGGCATAGCACAGTGTCATGGTGATTGAAGAGCTCAGAGATACTAGGGTCATTGCTAGAGCCATGGCCAACATTCAAGTATCCAACAACTCAGGCTCCAGTCTTTTTTACAGACAATGTCAAGCTATTGGAACATCAAGGTTCCATGAGAAATCAATATAATTTTCTCCTTCTGGCTATATTGCATACATATGGGGCAAAGAAAAGCTGATTCTTCATATTCTTTTACTCTTCTTCAGCTATTGCTTATTACTGTACCTTAATCATCTTTGTTCCTTTGTATGAAATAGATTGCAGCTCTTTGGGGAAAGACACTATTTTTCTACCTGTATTTGAACAGTTTATGGCACAATGGGACCCAGACTGTAGCTGTACATGGTACTGTAAGACAAACAAGGTGTTATTTTCTTTTTTCCTCATTAGAGAGGAGCTTATTGAAAAATTGAAGTATTCCCTCTAATCATTTTCACTCTGTTAGCTGTAGGCAACATTTGTTGGGTAGCAATTAAAATAATTTTAAAGTATCTAAATTTTGCATGTATATTGTTTCTTATTTTTTCACAAACTATGTGTTTGTTCTTACTCCAGCTGAAAAGCTAGAAATCAGAATTTACTTCCCATGTTCTCACCTCCCTCTCTCTGCTTTATACCATATTGCAACTTGTCATATTACATTATTAATATCTTATGAGCTGTCTAATTGACATATTAGCTACATATTTATGTTGAAGAGCTTTTTCCCTCCACTATTTTTAGAGAGATCGATTTTACATGTCTTGGTATCTGTATCTATATTTATACTGAATAGATTTCAATTATAGTTTTCTTACCACATTTAGTTCAAGGACTTTAATAACAATATGCACTGAAAGAGGAGCTTTGTACCAGCTTTTCATTTCACAAGGCAGATGGATAAATTTCAGCCCTTCTGGGAAATCACACTATTTTACTAGACACAGGTGAGTTGGTCACTACAGCCACAAGACAGTATTCGACTTCGCAAAGCAATGACCAAGGAAATATTCCCCTGACCTGGAGTGGTGCACATCAGCAATACCACACACCATTCCCACCTTGCTCATGCTGCCAGTCCCTATGAATCAAGTTCTGCAAACCCATACACGAATAATTACTCTGAGTTCTTCAGGCTGAGGCTATTCATGTGATTAAAGCAGCTCTGAACCAAGATGATGAATACAATTTTTGGAACATAATGTTACATACTGCAGTGCGGATGTCTAGTTTTATATTTTGAAATAGAAATGTAATTATTTTTTTTTTTAAAGTAGTCTCTTAGAAATGCTACTATTAAAATAAAAACAAATTTCTCTAGGGCTCTGTTTACAATGCCAGAAGAATTGCATAAGCATGATTCCTGACTTTCATGAATGTAACCAGGGTGGTTATGCCCAGAACTGAATAATAATTAAGAGCCAGATATTGGCAGCTTCAGGCTTGCTTTTCCACAGGAGCCTAAGGGGTAAACTTTAGAAGGCAAACTTCACAACAGCCACTTCATTACAGAAAGAACCTGCATCTGATCCCCAGAAAGGCACTCTAAACTAACGTCTCTGTGGTGATGCAAGGATGGCCTACATGAAGAGGACAAGATTTCATGCTGCCAAACATAAGGATTCTTGACATGACATAACAAAATATACTGGATTTTGGACATTTTCATCCATCTTACCTAGCATTTACAGCACAGGTGTCCAACCTTCCTGCTACCCTTATGTGACCTTAACAAAATCTGCACATGGCCCAGGGAGCTGAGGAGGAAGTTCTGGGAGTAGTTTCCAGGCAGAAGACAATGGCTTTGCAGGCTTCCCAGCCATCTGCTGCTGGATGGGGCTGAACTGGGCACACAGCTGGATCCTGGGTCAGCCAGCACCTGCTGGCTTCAGCAGCCTCTGCTGGCTTTCTTCTGCCCAGAGCTGGGGATCCAGGTTATCTGCCACCACAACATCAAAGCCTTTCTACTATATAAGTGGCATCACCCTGCACAAGCCCTGTGCTTAACAGCCCATAAACCATAGGTTTGCCATAATTTACATTTCCTGGCTTTTCTTTCTGCAACCATGAGAGTCAGAAATCATTTTTTAAAATGGAAATCTGAGAACTACAAGTCAGCCTGCCTCTAGTTGCTGAGGCTTTTGGACTTGCAGTGTTTTATTAACTATAGAACTCATTGATATCAAAATATAAGAAAGTAATGATACTTTGCTATACATTGAGCCCTCTGGAGATAAGAAAGGCTCAGACTTGGTGATCTCTGCTCACAAGCAATGGCATGCTAAGAAGCAAAGTGGGCCTGCCAAGGATTGAGTGCACTTAAAAGCAGATGCAGAAATGCATATGCACAAAAATGGCAATGAAAATGTGCTGCCTAACTGTGCCTGAAGGAACCCAGCAGCTCCGGCACCTTGCTGAGCTCCAGCAGGAAGAGGGAAGTGGATGCAAGGGACATTCCTGCATGCCACCCACGGTAAACAGCAGGGCTGCTGCCTGAGCAGCTGGGCTGGGGCAGGTGGCAAAGGCTTGTCCTGACCCTGCACGCCCACACCTGGGCACGCAGGGAGGTGGAAAGGTGAGCTTGGGTCCCTGGCCACCACCACCAGGAGGAGGGCAGCCCGCGCCAGCCATGCACGGGAAACGCTGCCCGTTGTGTCCCAAAGCAAACAGCAATAAAGCAAACTGCTCATGAGGACCCAGCCCGACCCTCTCAGGGTAGGAGCCCAAGGACCGTGCGCCTGCCTGTGTTTAAGGGGAAGGGAAGGACCCTGTCGGCAGAAACTTCAAGCTCAAGGGGATTTTTTAAAAAGAACAACAAAAAATTTGCTTGGGTATTTTACTGGTAATAAAAATTACTCACAAAGTAACAGAGTGCAAACACTGCTTTGAAGGAAGAGAAATCTCTTAAACAAAGAACCTTACCCTGCGAAAGAATTCCTTCTTAACATTAAGGTCAACACTTCATTTTTTATAGGAAATCCCAGTGAATCTTAAGACTCTTCAGCTCCAGACAGGATACTTCTCTTTATTTTTCTCTGCCTGTTGACCCACTCTGCTGATCTTCCTTTCCAGGAAGGAAACTTTTACTCCTGTTTTTAGGCTGTTTATCCCACTGTTACACAAATTGTTCTCAGACCCATTTGATCCCATGCAGGCAAAACATCTACACTTTAGTATGCTACAAGAGGACACCAGCAGCTCCAGGAAGCTAAAGAACCTATGAGGAAACCACTCATGACAACAATCACAACCTTCTGTTATTCTAAAAGGCAAGGAGACTACATATAATAGAGAAGCAACTTCTAGGGAAGATAAAGGAATGTATTTAAAGTAGTGACATGCAACCTGTCATTCTGACACCTTTGTGATTTTTGAGGAGTCAAAATAACAATCATACTTAGCAAGGAAAATGTGATGGCACACAGCAGTTGGTTTCTTGAAGCATATAATTGGCAGCTATTTCAATTAGGAGCATAATGGCAAACAAGTAGAGTGCTCTTCAAAGAAACTGTGATGGTGGAGAGTGATCCAGGATGTAAAAGAGGTTTGGAATGTGAGAAGTTTGGGAACTGATGACTTAGGGACAGTATCATAGAAATGTAAATGATACTTAATGGACTAGTGCTAATTCAAACCAAAAGAGATTGTAGTTACAGGACAAGAGGTAATGGCTTCAACCTGGAAGAAGGTAGATTTAGATTAGATGTAAGGAAGAATTTCTTCACTGTGAGGGTGGTGAGGCACTGGGACAGGCTACCCAGAGAACTTGTGGATGCCCCAGGCACTGGATGTGTTCCAGACCAGGCTGGATGGGGCTTTGAGCAACCTGGTCTAGTGGGAGGTGTCCCTGTCCATGCAGGGGCCTTGGAATGAGATGATCTTTAAGGTCCCTTCCAACCCAAACATTCTAAGATTCTATGTAATCTAGGCTTAAACTTACATATTGGATCCATCTCACTAAAGCTAATGGACACGAACACAGTACTTGAACACCTTGGAATTATGAATGTCTATTTTCACAAGTTTCTGGAGGAACACCACCACTAGTACCTCTGCTTTAGAAAGGGAGCAGACACAGAGGGATGCCAAATAACACACAACAGAGTAGCTGAAGAGATCTGCTGGCTGATCATTATCGGAGGCTATAAATCCACGCGGGACAGCGCGCTCTGAGCAAACACGTCTGGTCCCTCAATGTCCTTTGGAATCAAGTTACTCCAGCAGAAGTGGTAAGTGCATGGTGGGCACATCTGCCCTGGTCGGACTTTATGTAAGAGTAGAGACCTCCCAACGCCCCAGCCAAGCTGCTGAGCAGTGTCTTTGCACTGTACCCTCTCACAGTTTTGCTGTGAAACCTGTGCATTTAGGGCCAGGTCAAAGTCACCGCACCAGGCAGCACAGGCAAGCTATCAAAGCAGTGCCAGGGAACAGGAAAGCAGGAGTCCATCTCACCCATCCAGAAGTAAGTTATTGTCCTTCGTCATTGTCCACTGGAACAGAATTGTTTAGGTTGGCAAAGACCTTTAAGATCATCAAGTCCAACTATTAACCCAGCACTGCCAAGTCTACCACTAAGCCATGTCTCTCAGCAGCACAGCTACACTGCCTTTTAGATGTCTCCAGGGATGGTGACAGGCTCCCTGGGCAGCCTGTTCCAATGCTTGATGACCCTTTTGGTGAAGAAATTTATCCTAATATGCAAACTAAACCTCCCCTGGTGCAACTTGAGGCCACTTCCTCTTGTGCTGTCATTTGCCATCCTCACATCATTTGAGGAGACTGATCCCAACCTCACTCCAACCTCCTTCTGCGGAATTCTAGAGAGCGAGGTCTCCCCTGAGCCTCCTTTTCTACTGGCTAAACAATCCCAGTTCCCTCAGCTGCTTCTCATAAAACTTGTGCTCTGGATACTTCACCAGCTTCATTGCCTTTCTTTGGATGCACTCCACTGCCTTCATAAGTGGGAGCTGAGGGGCATTTCCCTCCCAGGAATGTTCCTGGGCCAGTCACAGCAAAGCCACTTGCTGCACGGGGTATCTGGGCCTAAATGAGGAATTGTAATGGGATTCAGGTCCAGCTTCTCAATGCTGGTACCCACTGTACAGGATGCATTTTCCCTATTTATTTTCTCTCAGATTTCACCTGTAAAATGTTAACACTAAGGCAGGTCCATGGTCTCAGCCTACTAAATCCTTATTTCAACTAGATATTCACAAAGAATATTTTCTCATGAAGAAGTCTGCAACTTTCAATTGGAACTGTAACACTACAGCAGCCTGAAACACGTCTTCCTGCAACACTGCGCTCAGCTGTGCCAGGTGCATTAGTGAGATCAGCTCTGTGACACATCAACGCCCCAAAAGCTTCCCACCTAAGACTAAGAATGGAATAAGCAATCCATCACATGCTATGACACGTTCCCCAAAACACACACACACTCAAAACCTTAAAGTGGTGTCAGAATGTTTATTGAAGAGGGCAATCTAACTGGCTGAGCCGAGCTGGGTACCCGGTAACTTTTAACATAAGCAAACAGAGATACTGTAAACGTGCTGTGGATGGAAACTATGTTTATACTTAAATTGGATTTGGAAGACTGAAATTATTTAATAGAAAAATATAGCTTAGGTTCCCAGGAGCTTTGAATGACCTCAAGATCATTCTGAAAAAACAGAAATATAGGGACACATCCAATGATGCAAATAGAGTTATGCAAATATTTTCAAAGTCAGCTAATAAAATACATTTAGCTGCCTGTTTTTATGACAGCTTTGCAAATATACTTTGAAAAACACACTTTTCAGTCCGACCAAACATTATTTTTTCTGTCACTTGTGTTATCAGAATTGATGTTAAGCATCCTGCTAGCACTGGCCCATTTACTTCTTAGTGAGTTTTTTAACTGTTGGCTCTGTTCTTTTTAGCCATAGTGCTAAGATTCTTACTACAACATAAGAGGTAACAAACTTTCTTAGTGACACAGCAGAAGTAGATTAGAAGAGAAAGAAAGAAACATGACAGAAATTTCAGATTATTCTCACTGTGGTCCATATATTGACAAAATCATTTTATTTATAAAGCAAATAAAATAACTGTGCACCAGCACATCTGCAGGGAAAGTAAACACAAATATGACAAGTTGTAAGGCCTGATGCTCATGAATTTAGAAAATTATTATGAATAATAAAATACCAAGGGAGATCTATCCGAATGTTGTATAACAATGATCAAACTCCTACGAAAATCAGCAAATTGTTAAATCTAATAGTGACTTCTTAAAAAAAAATAAAGGGAGACAGCAATTATTTTGTAACTTTGTCACTGCAAACAGCCAAATGAGTATAATGAATTTGCATTGGGTGCGTGACCATGACTTGAAGTTGACCTTAAGCAGAAAAGTTTGAGAAGCAATTAATGATGTACTGCAGGTTACCAATGAATCTGTGCTTGTTCCTGCATTTCCCACACCACTCATACAGCTCCTGTTGGGACATGGAAACACCACACTGGCAGACGTGAGAGATTGTGCTTTTAACAGCAAGATCCATAGGATGACCTGTGGCAAAATTCAGCCCGTAGGCTGCATGAAGCCTTCAGAGGAGGGTCCTGGTTTCCGTAGAGTGCAGGAGCACCCACGAATTCTGGTGTCACGTGTGGAAACAACCGACCCCCAGAGAAGACCCTTTTGAGAAAAAAGTGTCACAAATAGGTGTTTTTGCAGAGTAGCAGTGACCAGGCCCCTGAGTGCTGCTGCTGCCTTTTGGGGGTGAAAAGCAGCGTTTCGTTTCTTCTCAGAGGGGAGGGCAGGAGGGTGCCGCAGCCCCGTCCTGGCACGCCCCAGAGCGGCCTGCAAGGG
>NW_008596713.1:31187-41090 GCF_000691845.1 Merops nubicus | reverse complement strand
ATGGGTTCAATGGGTGGACTGTTCAGTGGATAAGAAACTGGCTGGATGGACACACCCAGAGAGTAATGGTCAATGGCTCCACATCTAGCTGGGCAAAAGTGACAAGTGGTGTCCCTCAAGGGTCTGTACTGGGACCAGTGTTGCTTAATTTCATCAATGACACAAACAATTTGTCTACAACTATCTTACTCAACTGAAAAAGACCATTTCTTTCTTCTGATGAAGAATGGCTCCCAGAGACAGATAGTGGAAGATGACAGTGAAAATCATTTTTTAGTGCCTGAGAGCTGACAGCTGCCTCAGGAGACAACCCAATGGCGTGTACAACACCCACACTCTTCCTCTACAGATGCCATGGAGTTTTCGCTACCCTTAATTATGCAAGGCTGATGTTAACATTTGCCTTGGTGCAAACATCAGACCCATGAACCAGGAGGCTGGGGTTGGCCTGCTTTCAAGCATATTTATCCATTTGTGTTTACTTTCCATGTCTCACATCTCATCTGCAGTGGGAAACCACTGTGTAGTCCCTTGAAAATCTCCATCCTGCTACATGGAAAGAAGCCAAATATTTCTCAAGTGTAACAGTATTAGGGCAGCCATAAAAATAATAAACACAGTTGCATTGAAGGAAAAAAATCTCATTCTATAAAATCCCATCAGGATTTTATGGGAAAAGAGGTCAAAAAGCATATTTTCCCTGTGAGCAGTGGAACAGAAACTTAGACCTTTTTTCTTCCCTGAAGAGAGAGCTCGGACTTCTCTAGCTTCCTTTTATTTAACTTGGAGAAGCTGAGAAGCGATAGCCATGGGAATGAAGGCTGGAAATCAGCCTCATAAGAGGGATACTTAGCAAATAAAAGGTTGAGTATTGTATGGCATACTGTTAAAAAAAAAAAAAAAATATAATTGAGCTTTTTGGTCATTTACTGAGATACTCAACAACTGTTTTCAACCCCAAAGTGTTTGCTGTAAGCACATGTGTAAAACAGCAGGAGATCTATTTTTTTCCCCTTCAGGTCACTTTTTCCTACTGATACAGTGCCAAGAAGTTTAATTAAATGTCAAGTGTTGCAATATTTGTGCCTCAGGGAAGGGAGAGAGAAAGCTCTGGCTGGCGCTGAATTTCCAGAGCACATATCACCATCATTGCTATCATCCCACTTGCCTTCAAAAGGTGTCAACTTACCTTCCCTTTGCTGATTATAAAGAAAGTGTCCCCTCGAGCACCTTGTCGTATAATATACTCTCCACTTTCATAGTGCGTCTGTAAGAAACGAAAAATAAATTAAGATGAGCAAACAGATTCAGAGACTGTTACTCAGCAGGTAGTGTGGCAGTGTTGCAAGATAACGTTTATGGAAACATCACCCTGGACCAATTTTATCCTGCTCTGACATTGGCCACAATTTAAAAATTATCCTGTGTCAAGGAATATAATAATTATAATGGAACTGTTTATGGCTTGCCCATTTTTCTTCTTACTGTGCCAGTGCCAGCTTTTGCCCAGATGAATTACCCTCACAGACTAAATCCATTTATTCTAAACCAGACAGAGGAATTTTCAGCAGAGGATATGGTACATGAACTAAACTACAATAATATGTCTGCTGTAAAAATAGCTATTTTCCTTTGTTTTTGTTGGTTTTGGTATTTTTCCAGCTTTGCTAGCAAGGACATTTATTAAACAAATAATTTTTGCTCTTCTGCTGTTATTATAGCAGTTTAATCCATCTTTTCACCTTATTTTGTGGAATATTCCCCACAAAATTTATGTCACAGCTTATCAATGTTTGCATTTAAACTTAATAGGATAGCTTCATCCTTTGCATTACCCCATCAAAATCAATATACATTTATGCATCACCTAAAAAGTAAAAGCCAATATTTTCTAAATACAGACTCCACACCCATATTTAACTTCCCCCCCAACCCTGGCATTTGCTTCAGAGATGCTCTGTCCCTGTGAGTCCAATAAACATCAGTTTGATAGTGAGCAGGGGAATGTGAGGAGCTTCCCACCCAACATTTTTACCTCTATCTCCTATTGCTTTTTTAAAAATTTCCACTGCTGGCTTTTTTGTTTTAATTAAACCCCTGCAGAGAGCTGCAGGCATCAGGTCAGCTGTGCCCCAGCACTGATTTGTGACAAAACCTCCTCAAAACCTCCCTGTGCTCTGGCTCAGGTGTTGTTTGAAGCAACACTAAAGCACAAAGCCCCAGAAGACACCACCAGATCTTTTAATCTCTATGCATAAACAGCAGCAAGGGTGGATTTGAGCTAAGACAGAGGAATTAGTCAGAGTCCTAGAATTTGGATAAGCTTGAGATGTGTTTTATTGACATGTGTTTGTTTATTTAGCTCCACACTCAACCTTTTTGGTGCCACTTATGGACTGATAACAGAATCTAACATGAAAATAAAGAGGTAAAGGCTCATGTAAACGAATCGGAGAGAAACAGCTCCTTGATTTGGGAGCACTGGGAATATGGGGCTATTAATGAAAAGTAATCGTCCTAGGGAAAAGAAAAGATATCTAAGTGAATTATAATGGAAAATTAATTAGGTAGTTCCTTAAAATACATATAAAATACATATACATACATAGCTGTGGGTGCTTACACCATCCTAAAAAAAAAATCTGGGTAAATCAAATCAGAAAGTCAAAGCAGTATGTTAGTAATTAATAATCTTCAGTCTCTCCAGAAGAATAAGAAATGAAAAAAAAAAAACCCTGAATATTACTACATCAGTCTTCAGATAAAGAACCAGAGAAGGTAGGCCAGGAAGACTAATTGATGGGGTGTCCCACCCTGAATGGTCTCCAATGGATTTAGAAACCACAGCATTTTTCCTATTGCCACATGCTGGAGTGGGCAGAGGAAGAAAAGCTTGGAGGAGACTGTGGACACAAACTCATAGACTTTTACTTCTTACATGGCATGTTTCTGGATAGCAGATTTTGAGGATGCGTATTTTTGAGAATCCAGGCTGAGACTTCTTGAAAGGGCCTGATATTTTAAGGCGTTAGGATCATACCCTCCTCAAGTGGAATCTTGTTGGCACCCAAAAATATAATGAATGAAAACACTGGTCAAAAAGATTCCAATTTTAGTACAGGCAACCTATATTCATTTGACATATTAAACTGCTACTGCTTATATGACTTTTGTGGAATTTTCAGCTGACACTACCGTAGAGCTGACTCTCAGCTTCTGGCCAAATAACACACTCAATATGGCAAAACTTTCTTCCTAAAAGGCCTTTTCTTGGTCTTAGTCACCAGTTACAACTGCACCAACCACTTAGCCCTGAAACTGCTGTCCTATCTGATTCTCACCCATGAGTCTTCCTAACCATTGCTACATATGAGGCCTTTCAACCTTTCCACCCATGAGTGGGTTCCACAAGTAACAGAAGCAGAACGGATTTGACCTTTGAAGGATCTGAAGCTGCTTCTTACTTTATCATCTGTTCCTTATTGTGTATTTTTTTCTTGAGCTCTAATCTCATTCAAAATTATTTGAATGTTGGAAGGCTTTGCAATATTCCTAGTATTCCTCTAGTCCATCCTTGAGTGCAGAGCTTTCATTTCACTTGACCTCCTCCTCATCAGCACTTCACTCCACATACTTCCTGTGGTCCATGTCTTTGTCTTTACGGATTTCAGCCCATTTCTTTCCCAGTTAATTCCACCTGGCCTTACTGCAATTCTTCTTGCCTGAATCAACCTGTCCTCCACATCCTCCAATAATGTTCTTCCTCTTAAGTCTTCCTTTTCAAACACAAATCAACTCATCTGTGGCCTTCAGCCTTCTAACTCAACTGTTTCTACTCATCTAGACTGAAAGCACTGTGCAAAGTAGGCAAGGGGCTGCTTTGTTACAATGATGTGGTGGCACATGCAAAGAAGTAATATTTGAATTAAAAATAATGAAAAAAAGAAACAGTAAAGCAAGCAGGTTCAATGTGTCTTTACTAACTTCAGGCTAACCCCAAAGTTTCTTCTGGACTTGAATTTGCAAGATTAAATTCAATGGCTGAGCTCTAGTCAGTTGTTGGAGGCCAGACTTTGTTGAAGGGGATCCTTCTGACGGAGAGGACAAAAATTTGTTGGCATCTTCTTAATTCTAGCTTCAAAGTCCCTTATATACTGGTCAAAGAGTTTCCAGAATGCCTTTAAAATAGTTAAGAAATGTGTTATGTTTTTATTCACTTGTGCAGTTGGAATAGAAGCAACTGGAGTAACACCCAGATTTGGGCTTAGAACTTGAATCATTTTGGTTTTAGACTGTTCTTGCAAGACAAAGGGACTGCGAACAGAATATGCTATTTTCAGAGGCAATGCCAAAATTCAGTGATGAAAACTAATTTTATATCTCAGTTAGATTTCACTGGAACCTAAGCATCACACAGGTTTTTTGAACATACTTCTTAAGAGATAGCTCCTTCAGGCCACAACAAATCCAAAGCAAAACAATGAAATTAATTCCTAGCTGGAAGAGTTGACCAGACAATATTAACTATTCTCACATTTTCTTCTCTCCAGCAGAAAACTGAAGTTGAAATTCAGTGTAAAAATGGAAGAAAGCCTGAATAGAAATGTAGCTGTACGACCTGTCAAGGTTGAGATAACCAGGCAGCAAAGCAAGAAGATGCAAGGGTCCTGTGTGTGCAGGGGGGACGAATAATAAAAAAGGTTATAAGCTAAGGCATCGAGGTCCCAGTTTGGCATCAAAGTCTGTGAAAATCGGTGCTCAAAAAACCCAGTGATGATGAAGCTGAGAAATTACTGTTGGGAGCATTCATACACCAGCAAGCCACAAATGTATATTTTATAAGCTTTGGCAAATGGGGATAAAGGCTCAGCTTCAATGAATTATAAAGGGTACAAAATTTGGAGCATTTGTCACACTAACTAGACTGGTTTTTTTATAACGTAACATCTTAAGGTACTTCTCTGTGGAGTGAGAACTGCTTTATCACCTCTTGAATGAAACCCTAACACCTTAGTATCCCATTTTCCTATAAACATTTTTCCCAGTCTAGACCAGTAAGGGGTTACCAATGAGGGGATGTCCATGGGGATGCAGAGTGCAAGCCAGGCTTGTGATCCAAACACTACGGTGTTTATCAAAGCATAGTTAAGTGCACCACAAAGAGGTTTCTTCCCAAGAAAATAAGTGATGAAATAAAAATAAGTTATAAAAATCAAAAAGTATCATGAGTTTTCTGCTTTTTTGGCACATGCATCACATTCAAATTTCAAGATTGAAGGTTTCCTTAAAAACAAAGTTTTAATTCTTCCATTAATACTCATGGCTTTGCTTTCAGTATCTGTCCTATACATGGTTTAACTCCAATAATCAGTTAAAATACTTGTAAAATAAAGGTTTCAAGTCATTCCAGCAGAGCTCAACTCTGGACTCAAATCCACAGCACTATATTTGCAGATAGAATGTGTCAGGCAGGGAAAAAAAAAAAACAAACAAGCCAATAACAAAACAATAAGAAAGATAAAGCTTTTATTTTTTTAAGGAGCTTTCTCAGGGAAAGAAGAACTGGTCCTTAAATCAAATGTTTTAATAGGAAACAAACCTGGAATTTGTATAAGCAGGAGTAAGTCATGTACATCCTATGCAAACTCAAATTTCCCGTAAATTTACTTCATCAACACCAAAGCAAGCCTGACAGGAGAAGGGAAAATTAAAAAATGAAATTAAAGAGCCAGCCCAATTAGTATTTCAAAGTCCCTGGAGCGTTTCTCAACTACCATAAGCCAGCATGGTGTCAGCAGAGCAGTTCCAGCACCTCAGATCAGCACACCCTCTGATTCCTCAACCTTTATTTCTCTCTAATTCCCTTTTGTACCCGCCCTTGCAAATTCTGCCTAGTGCCAGCTTGTTAACTTTGTGATCCTTACCTCAGATAACTACCAGCTTCTGGTCTCTTTCACAGTGTTAAATAAGGGTTTTCAGGACCAGAAGAACCCTTATTTTTTAACAATACCCAGGACTTTTTTTCAAAGATCTTTTGTGATTAACACAGAGTCAAAGAGCTGAACTAACAGTTGTATGTTTTTTGAATCTAATTGCTTTGTTACAAATGAATACAGCACAACAGAAAACTGTTGCAACAAGGAGACCTGTGTAACCATCTGTTTTCCTTTATAATCATCATTTTCGCAACAAGAACTTAAAGGGATCATTGAGTTCAACTAAAGAACACTGGAAAGAGCTAGATCTCACCTGTGGGAGCTGCAGCCCATCTGGGCAACCCTTTTGCTTCACACTTCAGTATCACATAAGATCATGTAACATTAGGAAGGCTGGAGAAGTTTAAATAGCATTTCTTGATGGATTAGAGGGTCAATACATGGTTTTTGAACCAAATGAAAATCAACAGAAGTATAAAACAAAATTCTAGGCTAGATCTCTAAAACCAGCATGAAGGTTTCTGGCTACTCCACCTTGCTGGCAAATCAAGAGCCATCTCAGTGATACCAGGGACTTGTCTGTGCTCCTGTTGCAGACCCATTTTAGGAAGCAGCAATGGGAAGAGGCTGTCTGTTCTCATTTCTGACCTAACTCCAACACTAGATCTTAGGATATACAGTCTCCTACAAATAATGGCTCGCTGGGTCTGTTACCCTTCGTGGCTGGCCAGGTAGACCAGCAGAAAATATTTCTCCCAAAGCATAGGAGACCCACATGACCTCTCAGCCACTTACAAATGTGAAGTAAAATATATCAAGTATGGACTGATAAATACTTTCCCCTTCCCACATAACACAACATCTTGATTTAAAAGCCATTTGGGCAATGCAGACAGAATAGCAGACTTGTGTTTATTTTGATTTTTAGGAAGAGCAAGAACTTCCACATCTGAACTGGGATCAGCAGTGAACATAGCATGCTGCTCCTATCCTTAAGCCCTCCATTGCCATCAACATTACCATCATCTTCAAGTACTTTTGGTTTTATTACTTAGGGTGAAAACCAAAGCGTGTTTAGAACACAGTTGCAAGTGGGAAGGCTTACTAAATTGACAGTGCTGGAGTGAAACTACAGAAAACAGATTTCTTAGAAAAATGTTATTCAAGTATAAACGAAAGCTATTTGGTGGGTCCAGTATAGACATAGCACTCCAAAACATCATCTCCCTTAGAAAAAAAAAAAAGATAAAATTGAAATAAAGTTGGTTAAAAACCCCAACTCCTAAACAAAGACAGTTTCTATGCATTACCAGAGCCAGATTTTAACCCAATGCATATCCTACTAATCAACACCAGAATACAGAGAAGCTTCTATCTTTCATAAAGTATCCTTTCCAACTTAAATTAACACAAGTCCTCAAGCTCTTCCTTTCTTTAAAGTCCTTCTGTGCGATGCATCAGCACAAGAAATACCTCTCATGGAGCTCCCCAGTTTACCCAGTAACAGTAGCTTCTACCCAACCATCTTTTTCTCCCCCTTTCTTCTATTGTAAATTTTACTTAAAGCCAAGAAAAAATCCTAGTGCCAAGGGGGAAAAAAGTGTTTCCTTGGTGGCTTTGGTATGGTAAGACATTGATAAGCCTCCCTGATGTGCTCAATGTACCCCAGAGAAGACCCAGCTAAGCTGCAGAGCATCTCATGACTGAGTTAGATTATGCTCTAAAAAAAGTAAATATCCTGCTTTATGAAATCCTCCATGCGGCACAGAAAATCAATGCACCACCCCAGCCTTGGGTGGAGGAAGACCCCACATAATTAAAGCCTTCTTAAGAAGTCACTGGGTTTTTAAGACACCGACCTTGCATTGAACATTGTCAAAGTTAGAAATAGTGAGTCATTAGCTGCAACAACAGATAGCACCAAATTTTAACAATAACCACTTTTTTTTTTTTAAGTAGCTGTGCTCCCCAAGACCAAAATGGCAAGTCTTCACCAACCAAAACCTCCCATTGCTTCAAGACCAAGCAAATGGGTTTGTCTGACCACATGTACAAACGAGGTCAAGTGCTCTCAGAAAAGCTATTTGTGCAATTAGTTTCTTCCATGAGCCATTTCACCAGTGTAGCATCACACACTGCATTTGCTTTCTACTTCTTTTCTTCTTTGGTTGCAATGGTGACATCAGGACTACAACAAAATGCCGGTGTTTGAAATCTGAATTTTTGCATCTTATAGTTCCCAGAGAGGTTTCATTATGCACAGAAATGACTCACAGCTCATAAACATCACTAACTGGAGAAAAAAAATTACTTCCCAACAGACCTAAAGAATCAAAACTTTGATGGGAGCAGCCAAAGTAGAGCAGCTCAGATGGAAACTGCTCCAAGGGTGGCCAGATGCTTGCACAACATCTGGATGCTGTGCAGGCCCTAGCCTAGTGCCACCATCATCCATGACAGATAAGAGCTTCAGCTTCATGCCTGGCTCTGCTTTTGGCACTCCACACATGCCACCATATTGCAATGAGGTCCTTCTCCACAGCATGCCAGAGGACATCTCACCCACCAGGGAAAACATGAATCATAGAATGGTTTAGGTTGGAAGGGACCTTAAAGATCATCTTATTCCAATGTCCCTGGTACAGGCAGGGACACCTCCCACTAGACCAGGTTGCACAAGGCCACATCCAACCTGGCCTTGAAGACCACCAGGGATGTGGCATCCACAACTTCTCTGGGCAACCTCTTCCAGTGAAGTTGTGGATGCTCCATCACTGGAGCTTTGCAGCTTCAGACACTCAAGCGTGGAGTGAAGGCTTTTGTCCATTGACCTAATTTTGTCAGTCACCAGCTTCAAGTGGAGCTTCTATTCCCAAACACCATAAAAAAAAAATGAGAAGTTTTAAAAACCCAAACAAGTGCTGACACAGGCTTCATGGAGAAACCTCAATGCTGGAGACCAACCCAAGAGTTAAACTTTAGAAAACTTCATTCTTCCTCCAGCTGGATGCCTTTGACTGCTGTGTTTATACTCAGAACATGTGGGAAAAGGTGGGAAAAGGTGGAAAAAGGAATGTCTGTTTGGAGTACTGTGTAAATCACATCAGCTGTGGTGCTGAGCAGCCAAAATCCTACCAAAGGTCATGTCAGGGAAGCAGAAACACAAAAGTGGCTTTGAAATGAGGAGTTTCACTCCCTGCAGCCAGGTTTGCACCACATAAAACAGTGAGGGTAACACAGGTTCAATGACAGTGCTCAGTGCATAATCCATCTCTCCCAAAGTGTAATTTTTTTTTTTTTAATACAACTCCATATGTTCATTTGCTAGGGGTTCAGAAAAATATTCACAGAATGATCAGCAAAACTGCAAACATAAGCAGCCTTCAAAATACTTTTCTTTCTGTTCTGGACTTCATGCCTTAAACATTTTTTCAAGTCTGAAATAACAGTAGTGCTCTAACAAAATAGAATCAGAAAAAAGTTTTTTTTTTTTCTGAAAAATGTTGTAAAATCAGGCAGGTTAATATATTGGTCTCCTATATTGAATTCCTTAGGAATCATAATACTTTGTTTCCTTCATTTTACTACATGTCTCACTCCCATAAATTAGCTAAGAATGCTGCTCCTTGAAATAGCTAAAGGGCAAAATTATCATACCCTCTCCTTATTTATCCCATGAATCAAAGCAGCAGGTAGGTCTGACTTTTGACCCTCAAGATGTCTCAATATCTCTCTAAACAGCAGCTAAAGCGAAATTAAACAAGTGGGAAATTGAAATACGAGAAAGCCACATGGTTGATGGAAATGAGAGTTCATTCATGCCTTCTAATTCCACATCATTATGGAGCAAAGGGTGGGGAAAGCAGATGAGGAAAAATAAACCCAAAGATAGGGGCTGCTGCAAGAAGCTCAGCCCATGTCCACCTGCCAGCACACACTGGAGGATGAGGAAGCACTGACTGGCCCG
>NW_008596713.1:24969-31156 GCF_000691845.1 Merops nubicus | reverse complement strand
GAATCAGGACGTTACTAGCACACCTCCAGCATCCCAAATGTTTGTGAACTGAAGCTGGAAACCTGTGGATGACCCTACGGTAACCTGGGGTTGCAAACCCATCTTTTCAGATTCAGTTGGCTCTAAGTGAGCTGCAACCTTCTGCAGGAAATTTTTATTTCTCATTAATGGGTTACAAATTTACTCCTCCCTCCTTATAAATCAAGCCAGCTGAATTTAAACGAGGTATTTTAATAGATTTTTTAAAATCAAAGCTGTTTTGTTGTAATTATAGGAGACTGTTGCCTTGGTAAAGCCCTGTGGTAAGCATTTTATTTGTACTGCACTGATTCTCTGTGGCTTCTTCATAGACTGTGACAGCGATGAGAAAACAACATACTCCTGGGTATGCTTTGGACAGTCTGTGTGTCTTCTCCAATTGTGGTGTCCTCTGCACTTTGCAGGTTGCTACTGGTTTCCACAAAACCAGCCCTTGAGCAGCAATCATCTTAATGCACCTAAAGGGACTGTTTGTGTCCAGTGTCAGGAATGATACAAGTCACTCCAAATGGTGGGTTTGTCTGTCCTCGACTGGAGGTTGTCTGTGCACCCTCATGAGAAAGGTGAGGATCTGGTAACAAAATAAGCTACAAATCAATCAACAAAGAGCAACTGATACGCTAAGAAATACTTTTTCTTTACACCAAATAAAAAAAGTTGGCAGCACACCTCCTAATATCAAGGTATTATATGTGCTTCTGAGAACTCGGTCACATCGATTTCTTCAGGCAAAAGGAATGTAACAGGATGCAGAGGAGCACTCAAAGACATATTCAACAACTAATTTGTTGAAGCAAAAGTGGGTACAGCTTACACCTACTCCACAGGGTACAAACTGAAATGATTAAACCAGCAGTCCTACAACAGGAAGCAACTCTGTTGCTTCTGAAATGTAAATATGTGATTAACAGTCCTAATTTGAAGTTCTTTGGTTAAATGATAGCTTTAATTTCCTGGTTGTTTCTTTTGGGGTTTGGCATTACTGTTCCATGAATCTGAATTTCACTGTGCCGTGCAGAGAGTCAGCAGGGAAGAAGCGCACGGCATGCGTAGGGATGGAGCTGGAGCTGGGGCTGGTACCCTCCCTCCTCTTCCTTTTTCTCAAAACCTCCTCCAATTTCAGTGTCCCAGTGTCCCACAAGACATTCACAAATTGAGCAGGAACTGGTTCTCTCCCCTGTGAGCTGCTGGGTGGTACCCACAAACCCTGCTGAGGGCAATAGGTGATCAAAATAAGTTTATAAAAGTGGAAGTTGTGGAAGACAGAAACTCAACATACTCAGTTTAGAGCAAAAGACAATCTCCAAACTGTTTTTTTTTCAGCTCTTGACCAGAGCTCTGATGCCTCCTTAGGTGAAACTGCCAGTCCTGAAACACAGGGCGAATTTTTACCATGAATTCAAGACTTCTGCATTGACCTGTAAATAGGACATTACAGTTTTGATTGTTCAGAAGTTTTCTGAAGGTTGACTTCTTGCATGAAAAGAAGCCACAGCATCACATGTCTGGCATTTCCATGACCCAGAGCTCACAGCAGATCAGTTCAGTTTCCTTTTACAACATGCAAGTTAGGGTCTTAACACCAGAACATCCAACCTTAACACAACTCTCTTCATGGTAACAAACAGCAGGTAAACAGGACCACTTGTAACTTTTGTGATACATACTCAAAAAGTCTTATTAGGTTTGGCACTAGAACACATCTCAGTAAAGAAGTCCCCTAAGCCAAGCAATACTAAGGAAAAGGGCATGAAGTAGGCATAAACTTCAGTGGCATCACCTTCTAGTCATGAAAAATACAACACTGTCCTTTTTTGCTCCAATGTTATCTTCTTCTGGATTCCACTGGACTTCAACCCAGTGCTCATCAAGTACAATTTTCAGGGACACATGAAAGGCAACACAATGTGTGAGGGACCATATGTGGCAAATGTTGTCCCAGGTTCCTGTGTTCAAAAGGGAAGACTTGCAGGAGATGGAAGGAGCTTTTGGCCCTTTACTTTTCCCACTCCTGAGCATCTTCTACACTATCCAAGGTGGTGCATAGAACTGCTACAGAAAGAATTGCCTTTTCTGTACATTTTCTGTGTGTGCCTTTTTCAAATGAAAAATTTTCTGCTGGAGTTTCTTCTCTCTTTTGTACTCCTCAACAGTCAGTGAAGAGTCCTGTGGTGAAAGGTGGCTCCTCAGTCCCCTCCCAAATAATTGTAAGGTTTGCTTAACTCTGCCTTTACTGGAGCTTTCAGATCTGACAGCTAAAGATTTCTTGGGCAGGAGCTAAGTCCTGCTGTGACTTTCAAGTTTCTTTCCCAGCCCACTTTTTTTTGAGCAAACCTGGGCATGTTCAGGGACTCCTGAATGCACATGGGACTGGCTGTAGAAGCTGTCCTATGTAGATGAAGATTTGCTGAGCTTCAAAGAGTTTTATACAGCCACCTCCGAGACTAAAGGATGTTGCAGAATATCAAGTAGATGAGACATCTCCAGACTGCGAGCCAGGACAACTTGAACTGGATGAGTCCATTAAGGTTGGTAATTAAGACCCAAGATAGAGTTTTAATTCCTAAATACACTGTGGACTTTTAAGGGAGAAAGAGGAAAAAAGAGAATCTAACAAAAAAAAGCATTATTTATTTTAATGCTAAAGAAATTTCCTGCCTTAATTCACTCTAAAAGTAGACACAAGGCATAGGAAACCACATTTTAACTCTCGTTCCATCCCCACCATTACTGAAATGCAGTCTGACAACCGTTTTTGGAGAGCAACCAGGCTTCCTAAGTTGCAAACAGCCTGGGAGGCCACCACCTCTCAGCTACTTTTTCTCTGCAGTGCTGAAGCAAACATCTGTTTCTCTGTTTCTGCCCAGAAAACAGATTGAGTCATAAAATGCTGTCACCAGCTGGTGCAGGGGCCACTGCAGTCCTGACCCCCGAGCTTAACATCATCCCCCCCCAGGTCAATGACAATCTGCTTGAGTGGGAGCACAGAGGGCAGAAGTTCAAGAGATGTCCAAGCTGTTGCCTACAGCCCAGCATCCTTTTACAAAGGAAGCTTGCAGGAATATAGCAGAAGCTCAGAAGTGCTGACTTTTGGAGGCATAGTCACTGAAAGCAGGTTATCTATCCACATAGATACACAGCAAAAATTGATGTGAAAAAATAAGGGGAGAAAGACCACATGGAAACACATTCCAAGGATGGGAAAGGGTGAAAGGAAGTATGAAGGAATCAGAGAAGGAAGCTCAGCCCTGCCAGCACACATTTATTTGATATCACAAAAGGCCACCAGAAGTGATCAACTGCAGAAGTGCTGTCAGTAGGGGAGAGCTTAATTTCCTTAAGTGCAATGAAACAGGAAAAGAGAAATAAAAGTAGATTAATGGACAGGATGATTGTCTGAGAGGAAACAGGAATTTCAGAAAGAAGAGAAATGGAGGAAGGAGAGTATGCTGAAAGAACTGGAAAGTTCAAAGAGAAAAAATGGAGATGAATAGGGTAGAAAGTAAGACAAACCTCAAAGACAAAGAGGGAGAGCTCAAGGAGAAGTATTTCAAAGGTTAAGATAACACAGAGGTAGTACAGATGGGCAAGAGCAGCACACTGGGGCAGGGTAAGGAGACATGCTAGAAGAGCTTCAGCAAAGAGATGCTCAGGAAGACAGAGGAAACAACACAGAAAAAATAGGATCGCTTCCCATGAAAAATGATGATGATAATGTGAGAGAGCAAATCAGTCTGGTGAAAGTTGATAGTGGTATTAGACCACAGATCAAGCTACCAATGAATTGAGGTAGAAAAACCAAGACTTTGCTTGCTGGCTAAAATAATAACTGATTCACAGATAATCTGAAATGTGGAGAATTAACCGAGTGATAACTAGAAAAAAAGATACCTAGGCAATGGAGTGGGATTAGTTACTCTGACTAAAAATCAGTGAACAGTAAATTAAAATTTAAAAAAATAATTACATAGCAAGTTGCGTGGGGTTGATGTAGACTCTACGGGGGGAAAAAAAACCCATAAAAATCAAACTGCCAATTGGAAATCTGAAGTATTCACATGAGAATAAACGTTTGTGTGCCCATGACTCGTCACTCCCATTTAATTTTCAGCGTAAGCTTTTGTAGGATTTAAGTCTCTTTGCTAACAGTCCCCATCCCATGACACTTCCAGCCTACTTAGAACACTAACACGTTGGTGTGACTCAGATCGCTTCACTTCAATAGCCTGCTTGGGAAAGGAAAGATGGTTTGTTTATTAAACACAGAGACTGAAAGGTCTCCTTCTGTATTACGACAGCATATGGACTTTGTCAGCTTTGTTTGGAGGAAACAATCAGAAAACGTCACACTATGTCACCGCACCAAAAATCGTACAATTGTTTAGGTTGGAAAAGACCTTTAAGATCATTGAGTTCAACCATTGACTTCACACTGCCAAGTCCACTGCTAAACCATGTCCCTCAGCACCACACCTCCACAGCTCTGAAAGCCCTCCAGGGATGGGGACTCCACCACTGCCCTGGGCAGCCTGGGCCAGGCCTTGACAACCCCTTTGGGGAAGACATTTTTCCTCACGTCCAACCTAAGCCTCCCCTGGAACAACCTGAGGTCATTTCCTCTTGTCCTATCACTTGTTCCTTGGGAGAAGATACCAACACCCACCTGCCACCTGCCTCCAACCACCTTTCAGGTCTCTGTCTCTTCAAACACAAATAACTTATGTATATGGAGTTTTAACTAAATTTCATTGAAATGCAAGAAAAGTAGCTGCTTTTCTCTCCGTTCCTGAATAGCTCTGACTTGGTTTTCTCTTTATAATGGACAAATGCATACATAACACTAATTTCCCTCCATAAATCCAAAGATCAGTTCCACAACTTTTAAAATGGTAATCAATTCTTTGCAAAATTGAAATTGGAAGTAAATAATGTAAATCAACTCTTTTTTTTTTTCATAATTTGCTCCAAATTTTATACGCTTCTTCAGATGATTTATTTGCATTGCCATGAGGATCTAAGTCACTTTTCTAATCTATCATGCTGATAGAAAAAAGGCATATTAATTCAATATATTCAGCCATTCTTGAAGTAACCTGCGATAAAATATATTTTCTTTTTGTGATCTGAATCAAAGAGTAGACTCTGCCTTTCCACATGCAAATGCACTCTAAGTTGCCACTAGAAACCGATTTTACTGGAAGTAAAATTGTGAAAAGCATTTGATTCAGCCAGTCTCTACAGAATTCGACTAAAAAAGGTAATTTGCCCAATTCAAGTACGTGAATTCACCAGTTGCTTCCAGTTTGGCAACCTGTTTAGGAGTTTATGTAGGTGACAACCAGTTCTGACTTAACAGGTGAACCTTGTAGCACTATATGAATTAAACTGTCACAGTTTACACTCATTCTGTAGCTCCACAGATTTTGGCTGTTGCTGGTAAATATTCTTCTTTTCCCTCATTAACTGCACAAAGGAAAAAAAAAAAACAGTAAAGTTTTATCAGCCTCTGATTCCACTTACCAAAGCCTGACTCCACTCCCAGTCTGCCAACAAGCACTCTGGACTACAAGGAATTTTGGAAATTAATCAAACTGGAGCAATAAAGACATATTTGCCTGAAATATACTTATTAAACCAACAAGTGAACTTTAACTCCAAATATGCAATGAAACAGAAAACCCCAAAAGCTCTATTATTTTAAATCACAATAACTTTTTTCAATGGAAATAGCAGTTGCCTAACCTGGGTTGTAACTGTCTTCCTGACAACAGAACTTGCCAAATTCAGACAAAACCTGTATTTTAATATAGATATGTAAAATATCCTCCTCTAAGTATGGAATTTGCTATTTATTACTGTTAATACAGACTTACTACTGTCAAAATAGGCTCATGCAACTCTAGCCGTGTCAATGTGAACTTTGCTATCAAGTAATTTAATGATATTTTAAATATAAACATGAATTTAAATTTATTTCTAATTTTTAAAAACGATATTTAAATATTTAAACCTTGAAACATTTAAAGTAAATATAAAAAAAAATATAAATTTTCTCTTTTTATGAGAAAATTTTACCAGACTTTCCCACTGCCTACAACTTAAAGAAGGCTTTTGCAAAACTAGTAATGATATATGAAGCTGTAGGGAA
>NW_008596713.1:0-24938 GCF_000691845.1 Merops nubicus | reverse complement strand
AAAAAACTCCAAGTAAATCACACTATGAATTCAAAACATGGTAGAAGTTTAGACTGCTAAAAGATAAAGCACATCAAGAATGAACCCTACAACAGAAACTTCTTCATCAACTTCTCATGCAATGACCAGACATAAATATTTGACTGACTATATCTATTTTGTGCTTCAAAGCAGCTTTTTTGGGAATGTATCTTAGTATCAGCCCTGAAAAGAAAACCAAACTGACACTGGGAAATGTAATCTAGGTCAGATTTTTGGCCCAAGACACAGCACTGCTAACAGAGAGCTATTTCCTTACGAGGCCAGGCCAGCATATCCATCCAGAGATGACCTCACTAGGGTTTTTTCAAACTTAAAGCACAGAGGATTATATCTTTTGTGGGTTTCTCTGCCAGGAATTTGCAAAATGACAATTTAGATTTACAGGTATGGGATCGAGTCTTGTTGCAGCCAAAGTGGGATCAGTCATCATCAGAGTTCATAAACCCCACTCCAGCACAGCCAAAGAAAATCTGCACCCTGGTAAAAGAGCAGCTTAAAGCAATGTGCTGGTAACATTATGGATATTTCCCAGTCTGTTATGGTGGACAGGAATCAGAAGGGTCAGGAGGAGGAGAGTACATCTGTTCCACTAATGCCCTGATTTAGGACATCAGCACTTTCTACTGCAGTGGTATCATCAGTTTTCCCAACGGTGAAATATTTTTTGTACTTATTGTCTCCCTAAATTACCAGCATAATGAGTTATTTTCCTTTTATATTAATTTGGGGGTACTTAGTCTTATTTTTCAGCATAACTATAACATTGAATGGAGGAAGGGCATCTGAAAGACACAGATCTCCAGCAAGAGATCCCCTCTTGCCTGTGTTCTTTTTCAGCTAAGACCCAAAACCAGACTTTGTTGATCCCAAGAAGCCTGTGGCCGAGCAGGAAGCTGAATTTGAGCCTTCCCCAACATACAGCTGGCTTTCAAGGTGGAAATTTCCTTCCTTTTGGGGGATACCCAAACACGGAGCAACCTGTGCCGAGGTCAGGCACCTTCTGACACCCCAGCTGTGCACTGGGACCCAGCTGGGGGTAACTCAGGGATGAACACTGTGGCAGTCTCTTCATGCTATGGCCCCCAAGCATACAGCTAATATTTCGTTTCTGATGTTAGGCATCTGTTACTAGAGCTGCTGCTGGAGAATCAAATGACTTAAGAAGTGTATCAAAGTGATCTTTAGTGCGTCTAGCAAGAGCTTTAGGGAGAAGCAAACCTGACCCAGCACACCCCGACCCTTCACCTCCCATCTGCTGTGTAATACCAGGGACAACAGGCATTTACTCATTGCAGAGTTGTTTTTTTTTTCGCCCACAATGTATCCAAGACCTGACTGTAAGCAAAAACTTATAAAAAAAAAAAAAAGCCAATTTCTTCACTATCCCTCATGTTTGTAAAACTAGCCTCTGTTTTTTAAATAAGAATAGCATTAGTTTTTCTGCCATGCTGGCAAGTTAGTTCTGAATATTTTTAGTATTTCCATTTAACAGAAAGCAATGAAGATGTGACCTGAGCTGGCTTTCAACGGTGCAAAGAAAATCTGTAAATCCCACCTGGAGTTCTTGGTGGGCATGTACTATAGGACCAGGCTTTGCCTTCACATTTCTAAACCCCTCACCAGTGAGGGAGGCAAAGCACCAAGGAGAGGGCATCACAGGATTAAACTACGTCTAATTTCTTTTCTAACGTACTTGATTTCTATATATTTTGATAATTTTTTTTTTTTTTTTTTTTTTTTTTTTTAATTGAAAGCCCACACCTTGATTTCATTCCAGGTACCTGTCAGTGTCAATCAGCACAGCTCTGGTGCTACCCTTAGCTCCACAATACAGGCAAGGATCTCGCAGGAACAAGCAAGTTACACACACCTACAGGTCCCAGCCCAACTCTTCCTTCACAGTAAATGGGGATGCTCAAAAAAAAGGGACTGAAGACAGACCTGCTACAGGAATGCTCTATGAAGAGGTTCACCTCCAAGCTTAAATTACACAACTTTCAGCGGCCTCTTGCAACAGTGTTTTGAGATGATGAGTTTCATCCCTGTTCTACTACTACAGAGTCTGAAGCCATACACCCAAAAACTTGCGTGTCACCCTCAAATAAATGTTCTTATTTCCATAATCCCTGAAGACTTCAGAAGGAACCATTTCAATCAGCTACGCAAAAGCACATAAAGCCAAAACCAAAATCCCCTTTATCTAACCTGACAACCCGTACACAGTCAAACCAAAAAGCTTCTCCTCCACAACAACATCCTATTTGCACCAGAAATCAGCATGGGGGAAGGACTTTGCCATTACCATGCAGTCTGTCCTAGTGACTGATGAAGTTATTCTCTCAGCTGGTAGCCCTGCAAGCATCCATCACTGCTTTGGGCCTAGCACCCTTTCACAAGCTCCATGAGGCAGACAGGATCCGAACCCTGCGGCAGCAAGAAACTCCACTTTGGGGAAGTTTCATGGGGAATTCCCTATTGAGAAGGACAGAAAGCCATAAGGTATTAAAAATGTAAATAAAAAAATCTTATCTCAAATGACATGTGGCTTCATACTGCACCGTATGGAAATAAGGTCATTTCAATTTTACCACCTCAGTAACTCTACTTCTAATGGCCTTCTCCCTTCCTCCAGTGGCTTGGCTTAGTCTTGTGGTTATCTATTAAGAGATCCAAAATTTACTATTTCATGGATTAAGGGTAAAATGGCTTTCTGCTATAATAATGATACTTTTAAAGCACTACTATTACAACCTGGAGATACTGCAAATACTATCCCAATAGGGGGAAATAAGAAGTTAGTTTAAATACATCCCCAAGACTTTAATTGAATGATTAATGAAACCCAGGCACAAAAAAATGAAAGCTACTCTAGTGTGAGCAAGTTCATTTCCCAAAGAAAATATATTCCCCGTGGAAAAAAAAAAAAATCATCTGCCAGCCAGGGTGTATTTTGTATTTTGAGAAACCACCAAGGTCTGGGGAAGGGTTGAGGATCTCTCCATTTTAATACTTGACCTTTGGCCAAAGCTGGGATTTAATGAATAGCTCCATTGCTAGAGGATCTTATTCTGCTGGTGGAGAAAGACTCAAAACTTGATGTTCCAGTGTAGGGCAGAGGGCCAGCATTCAAAGCTTGGTGACCATTCCTTGAGTGGTCACGGGTGTCTCCAAAACCACATTTACTGTTCTCATTTTCCTTAAGCCCTGGCATGCCTTGCTCATGAGGCTACAGCCTGCAAGCTAGCCTTGTTCAATACGCCAGTAGGTGTCACTGTGGGCAATGGTATAGGAGAAACCAATGGAATAAAGTTTTGACTCAAAGGGAAAACATCCGTCAAGTTAATTAATATTTGTTTTTTAATATAATTGCTAATTATATTTTTCAGCTTTTACAGATAAAAATGCATTGTCTGTGCCTCACAGATAAAAAGGAACTTTATTAAAAGCAATTCACTTTTTCTGCTTCAGACCAGGGGTTGAAGACTGGAAATCACAGAATATTTTCAAGCAAGCACAAGGCTGGATTTTGTTTCTATGGTTCACCGCCACCAAAATTAGCCTATATATGTATGTATTTATTTCACTACTGATATGTGGGTTGAAATTAGGGATTTGGGGAAACTGCTGTTAAAATAAGCTCACAGAAGGAGGTGCTCAGCAGACCAGAGACAGGCAGACTCTCCCTTCAGGCTTCCCATGAAGCCAGCAAAGCCAAGCCCTCAGCCTCCTCCTGCCCCAGAGAGGTATAAGCGAGTACCTCATTGACATGGAGATCCATTCCATAAATCATTAGGTGGCTCAGAGCGCTCAGGCTGTCAGAAAAGCTCCTTTTCAATTATGATACCACAACTGGAGACTTTGCTCCATGTAAACCAGGCTGCTAGCCTTGAGCTTAGGTGGCTACTGCAGGAGGAATCGGGACTGTGGCAGATGTTCATGTGGTTTGTTTTTTTTTTATAGATATAGTTCTTTAACATTATACAGCTTTGTTTTATCTTAAAATCAGTAATCAAGGCATTATTATTATTATCATAAAGTTAAAAGTTTTGTTGGTCAAACAGCAACTGATTAGCCCTGACCTGTCTGCAGGCAAAAGCAGCAAATCAAATGCATAGAAAACCAGAATTTGTGTGCGCTTTGCACAAACGTCAGCTGCAAAACCTCTTAAAACTGGAAATAGTAAACTACTAGATACAGGAAAATTAAGCACCTGGCTGGATCACAGCGGAGATGTTTACTTGGATCTCCTGAGTTGCACCCTGTGATTTCCCTGTTGTTCCACATGCTATCAAAAATTCACATCCATCTTGTGTGTTTCTAAAAGAGAGTCTGCAAATCTGCCAGTGCAAATGATAAATTATGGATTTATTCAAATCCTCTTTTTTATATCTATGAAAAATTTCCAAGATAACTAACAAAAAACAATTTCGTGTTTTGTGTTTGCTTTTTTTTTTTTTTGCCCTCTTTTCTTTCTCTTATAGCTGTGACAGACTGTCTGAAGAATCCGCTTACAAAGAACAGAAAAATATACTCCATATAGACCAGAGCTGGGTTTAATTCAACCTGTCAAAGAGCAAATGCTTAAACCCAAAAACCTGCATAACCTGAGAGCGGTGACAGCAAGTGCATCTTATCAGTGATTTACCACAGAAAGCTTTAACATACACTCAAGCCACTGTTACTGAAAATAAAAATAAAACACTGGAGCTCAAAGCAACATTTTGGTAATATTTTTTTTTCCGTTCTGCTGAAAACTGTTCCATGATGCTGCCTTTGCCAAGCACCCTGATAGTGACCACACATTGCTGGAGTGACTTCTACCCACTGATCTGGCTGAGGGACGTTTTTAATGTCAGAGGGGTGCCTAATGCAGGTTCAACTCTGGGATGCCCAGCGTAAGGAGGACATGGACCTATTGGAGTGGGTCCAGAGAAGGCCACAAAAATGGTCCAAGGGCTGGAACCCCTCTGCTGGGAGGCCAGGCTGAGAGAGTTGGGATTGGTCAGCTTGCAGAAGAGGAGGCTCCAGGGACAGCTTCTTGCCGTCAGTACTTAAAGGGGCCTGTCAGAAGGTTTGGGACAGACTTTTTATCAGAGCCTGTTGTGACAGGAGAAGTGGTGATGGTTTTAAACTAAAAGATGGGAGATTTAGACTAGAGAGAAGGAAGAAGTTCTTTGCTTGATGGTGATGAGACACTGGAAGAGGTTGCCCAGGGAAGCTGTGGATGTTCTATCCCTGGAAGTGCTCAAGACCAGGTTGGATGGGGCTGGTTTAGGGGGAGGTGTCCCTGCCCACAGCAAGGGGGTTGGAACTAGGTGATCTTGAAGGCCCTTTACAACCCAAACCACTCTGTGATTCTATGACAGTGTAATAAGCTGAAAGGACAACATGCCTCGAGAGGCACCTGAAAAAGAGGCAACTATAAAATTCTTTTGAAGGTTACATGAAAAACAATATCAAAAAACAAACACCACACTTGAAAATTCAGGCTCTAGTGTTTGCTGTTGCACCTTCATTGCTGAGTGCTGCTTGTTAAAATTTGATGCTAATGAGCAGGCTATGGCTTTTCCAGGTAGCTCCACAACAGCACTGTGCTGTGTTAGTAGCTGAGGAAACTGCACTTTACAGCCCCAAACTCCTGCCCTTCTGAGTATCCTTTGGGATTCTTGTTTGGGATTCACGTTAATACATATATCCACATGCTTTGGATGGCCATAAGATACTTAATTCTCTATCGGGGGTGCTTGACCTACATTTGTTGGATTTTACAATTTGCAGTGGAAAAAAAAAAATCATCCCAGATCTTGTGTTTGATGTTTAGGATATAAGCCCAGAGAAAATGGCAGTGGTACTTCTGGCAGTAAACCAAATAATAATAATAATGAACTCCTACAGTCTCCAGAGGAATTCAGCTCCCCCAAAAAGCCTCTGGAAGATCATCCCTCTGAAGCCACTGGGATTTTCAGTGTAAATGCAAGCTACTTCTTGAGACTGTAAAATTCATTTCATAAAAATCAGTTAGAGAGAGAAGATAATTCCCGACTGCAAAGTACCTTGGGCAGAAGGCCTCTGAGACTGGCAGGTTTGCATTGCTCATAAGCTGTGCCCACTGCAAACACCCAACAGCTCCCCCCATGAGAAGATCTGAAGCTGTTACCTGTGCTGAGCAGGTAGAAGTCAGGGAAAATGTTTCATGTGTGTTCATTACAGGGATCTTATTAGAGAAAAGGAAGGTTTGATGGCAAGTGATGTAAAGGAGGGGAGGGGAAGAAAAGGCAACAGATATTTTGTGGAGAAAGGGCAAGAGGAAAACCCAACTGACCCACAGGGTCACTGGTTGAAACAAGACCTGTATCAGCAGGTTTTAGAAGCCAGAGTGGACTTAGCCAAAGCCTTGGTAGAGAATGGGGTGCATCAAATAATTTCTTGCTGAAGTGGAAGCACAACAAACCCTGCAGTGCCAATGGTCATGACACCTTGTAGGTCCCTTTCAGCCCAGGATGGGATATGAAGAAGAAAGGCAGACCAAGAAAGATGAACAACCCTTAAGGAATTTCAAAACTAACCTCTAACATATTTTTCCAAGGCCTGTCAAGGTAGAAATATTAAATTATTTCTAAAGAAAACATTCCTGTGATAAGCAGAACACAAGTGTAATTTATTTTAGAGATAAACATGAAAAAAACCAACCAAACAAAAAGGATAATTACTTCCAGCACTTCACCCTAGTTGTACACAAAAATATTCACATACAGGGTCTGAGGTATTTCTCTTCATATATGGCTTTAATCATCACTTCACCAGGCCATTAAATAGTCTCTGCCCTTTACACTGAGCAGAAGCTGCAATCCATGTCAACTCGCCTAATCCAAAAGGAGAGGTCCTGCCCTACCACCTTCCCACCTCCCCTCAGTAGCATCAGCCCGAGCCTCCATTTGCCTCCACCATGAGGCAGAGAAGTAATCCCTTGCTGGATAAGGGGGTTTGATGGAGGGTGAATCAAGCCCTAGTTCCCACTGACACCACAGGTTCAAAACAGAGCTTACCTACCACCAGCAAGGAGACCAAATAAACCAGAAAAGGAAAACTGGCATTCAGAGGAGTTTCTCAGCAAGAACCCTACTATTTTTAATTAGTATTATTTTTTTGCATGTTAAATCTAGCCAGGTCTCAGCAAAGGTCTTCAGGGACCCACACTAGACAACCCTAGCACAGGTGAAGAGTTATTTTCATTTGTTTGGTAGTTTTTTTGTTTGTTCCCCCCCCCCATCCACCTCAAGACACACAACATTTACCATTCAAAGTCCTGGCCATATGGATTCTGATCCTTCCCCCTATGTTCATTATATCTACATTTTGGAAATGACAGAGGTACTGCCATCTCCTCATACATTCATAATAACCTATCCTTATACTGAACCCTATAACCATATTTTTTATAAAGTTTTCCCTATCTACAAACCCTCCTAGGCTATTTTCCTAAAGAAGTCTTTACACAGTTGGTATAGACAGCTCCAACACTTCCTGCATTACACAGTCTTCTAGAAAAGCAATAAAACTGAGAAAAAGGAGCCAATCAGTCAAGGACTTTATTACACCCTGACTTTTCAGTACCTTTATTTTAACCAGCAGCACTCTATTTTCCTCAGCCATGGTCATATTAACCAGATAAATATTTAGCTCTGTACGAGTGTCATCTCATTTAGTTTTTCTGGGTTTCATTTCTGCTAGGACAGAGTGGCCATGGAAACCATCAAGATATATCACATGCATTTTTTAGTAGGATAGGAGAATTAAATGGCTTATTCACTTTGGTTGTAAATTTTGATTTGAACAGATAACTTGGCCTGTTGTCCTTCAACTTGCTTTCAAATGAAACAACAGCCTCAAATCCAAACGAAAGATTATGCTCTAGTTAGGCTGAAACATTCACCTGAGGAAATGTTTCCTTGCAAGCTACTTCATCAGCCATGATGTAAAAAAATAAAATTTTTTTTGTTATTTGTATGAAGAGTTTGATAGACCCTTGTCAGTCTTGCTATGATCCCACAAGCTCTGCTAAATTGAGCCCCTCAATGCACAAGCAATCTCATCAAGGGATGCTTCAGGGGTCCTCTTCAACCCACAAAGCTTTTCTGCATCTGCATCATCCTCTAACAATAATTTTACAGATCCATTAAGTGCTGTGTGAAGAAACACCTCCTTCATTACTACCACCACGGAATAGAGCAATCAGGATGGTTGTTACAATATGCATGTGGATGATGATGTTCCTGACAGGCACCTGCAGGGACCAGGGAGTGTTTAACTCCTTCCCTCCTCTGTAATAACTCAAGCATGAATTTATTTGTAATTGCCTTTAAATGGTCCACAATAAAGAAAATCCAAAGGAAGACTTCTATCAAAGTGACACTTTTCATCCCAATGCAAGTGCTAGAGCAGGTTCTAAAGTAAGCATCACAACACAGTCACATCACCTACAGAGAAACAATCACGCTTCTCTCTTTGTCCCTAATATCTTTTAATTTTCTCCCTAATATCTTTTAAAATTAGATTTCAGGAGCAATTCATCTGCTTTATGTACTCTGATAAAAACTGAGAGAGGCAGAGATATTATGCAATTAGATCAGCACTCCTTGTTTCTCACGCTGGAAGAAATTGCTTTTAATTTTTTCTACAGCTGTGACTTGTGGTGGAAAAAACAGCATATGTGCACTACATATACACACATTCCATGGGCTTAAAGGCCAGAAAAAGTTTGTCAATTATATAAGAAGAATTCTATTCTATCCACTTCTCTAGACATCACAACTGAGTACTTTATTATACTCTTCCACACCATGTTTGCAACAGCATCTTATTTTCTAATGCTTCTGGGTTTTGCAGCAGACCCAGAAGCTTTTCTCCTGGACCACCTACAAAAACAAAGCTATGTTTTCACACTTGTAATTTTAAAAATTAATAACTAGAAATCAAGTTGTCCATATGTAATCAAATAAATTGTAACTGAATGTCTTGCTGCCCCCACAGGCATCACTTCTCTAAGTGTAAATATCCTTCAGTGTGCTACATTTGCTCAAGAAAAAAAAATTAAAAATTTCCTAACTCGATTGTTTTACTGTTCCTTGTTTATTTCTAATTCTCCCTCAAATCTTGTTTGTGCCTCTAAATCAGATCAATACATGCTGCCCATCGGCTTTGGTTCAGGCAGAACCTACTGTAACCTGAAGGATGTACCACCAGAAGATCATAGAGCTGGTTTCCTCTACGTAAGAGTGATTCTCAGTTTTTAAGTAAGGAAAAAACCTAATCATCCCAGCTGCTAATTAATTTTGCATTTTTCCTGTTCTATTCACTGTTGCCAAGTAATTCTGCATAATAGGATTGTATTCAGACTCTATTAATTAAGCAGAGACATCCCAAGAATTTCAGATCCATGCTAATTTCACAGTGAGGAGAAGGAATGATGGATGGCTTCCTCACATGAAGGCTGTCAAAACATGACAGGTCTGGCCAAGCCAGCTCATGAAGCTGAAGTATGCAATGAGACATTCTCCAGTATTGCTGCTTTTCTTCAGGAGCTGCGATGGAAGGAGCACCACTAGCAACAGAGATGAATTTTGTTTTTCTTTTACCATTTGCACCTTAAATTCTATTCTTTAACTGGGAAAAAAGAAAGAGGAGGAAAAAAATAGTCTGGCCAGCAGCCCTCAGCACATAAATTTACAGCAGCATAAATGAACTGGCTGCAGACAGGCGCTGTGATCCGTGTTTTCAGCACGTTGAGATCACAACTCCCAAGATGTGCTCTGCACACAGCCAGTGAGCTGCAAGAACACAGTTTTCAGGCTTGGCATCATCTGCCTCTGTTATTTAACACATCTCTCTTCCCTCGTCCTGCTCAAGTCGTTTGGCAGCACCACGGACACGTTGGGATCAATGAGGTAGCCAAAGCATAGCTGCTTGGGTTTGGAGGAAGCACATCTCTGGCACATGGACCTCCATAATGCATTAAATCAAAATTTTTAAGTGTCAAAGCAAGGGAAACAATTTCCACAACTCACACTGGGAGTCATAGGGAATGGCAGTTCCCAGGCACTAATGAGCTCTCAAGCCAAACTGTACAGCTGCAGCAAGGAAAACCTAGGACTAGTTATGAAAGTATACTTGCTTTAGGGTAATTGGTCATATGTGTATTTAAATATCTATTTTATATTTAATATGTCAGATATAAATATTACATATTGGCAATATGTAATCAATTATTAACTAAATATAGAATCATGAACTCATAGAATGCTTTGGGTTGGAAGGGACCTCTAGAGGTCACCTAGTCCAGCTCCCCTGCAGTAACCAGGGACATCCCCAACTAGATCAGGTTGCTTAGAGCCCTGTCAAGTCTGACCTGGAATGTCTCCAGGGATAGGGCCTCCAGAACATCTCTGGGCAACCTGGGCCAGTATTCCACCACCCTCATAGTAAAGAACTTCTTCCTAGTGTCTAATCTAAATCTCCCCTGCTTGAGTTTAAAACCATTGCCTCTCATCCTGTTGCTACAAGCCCTTGTGAAGAAGCCCTTCCCCAGCTTTCCTGTAGGCCCTCTTGACATACTGGAAGGCCACCAGCAGGTCTCCCCCAAGCCTTCTCTTCTCCAGGCTGAAAAACACCAGCTCTATCAGCCTGTCCTCACAGGAGAGGTGTTACAGCCCTCTGACCATTTTTTTGGCCCTCCACTGGCCCCACTCCAACAGGTCCAGGTTCCTCCTGTGTTAAGGGCTCCAGAGCTGGAGATGTAGCAGTAATTAGATGGCAAAGCTATACAGAATTCAGGAAACATAACATACAAGAAGAATCCATTTGACGCAGTTTAGATTTATCTACACTAAAAGAATCTCCAGTATTTAGGAAACTAAACCTAAATTGCATTTCTTGCTTTCTGTCACTCAAACTGCTCAGATTCACACATATAGCAGCCTCTGTGGATTAGTACATTAAATCCCAAACAGCGAAGGAACACTGAGTACACAGGATTTAGAAAATGCTAGAGCCGCAAACGCCAACAAAACCTTATTTCAACCCCCTTCTGTGTATCTGTAACTACAAAACTTTTAAATCACAGATTATTTCCTCCAGCTCTCCCAGGCTCTCCAAACTCCTGCCCCTTCCCCCTACCTCAAAAGCCCTACGTAACTCAACAGAGCTGGGACAGATAGGCAGGTAAGTCCATCCCTGACATACAGGCAGAGAAATCTCCTCCTTTGAAACAGGATTAGTAGTATAAGTTGGGGAAAAAAATGAAGGAAAAAAACCCAGACCTGTAGGCCAGGAGCCACAATGAATAATTTTAGATTAAATGGGTAAGTCATCAAATTCATAACCAACTGGAAATGGTTTCAAAAGAGACAAGGTCAAGTAGCCTTAATTACACTCATTGTTACCTGAAGTACTGATTTGAGATAAAAATCCTCCAAGGATACAAGCTTTACATGTGAATGACACAGAGGATACCCTTGAAAGAGGAAAAACACTACCAGAAAGTGAACCAACTTCAAGATGGAAGAGAAATTTGTAGTTTTGGCTCCAAATCAAATCAAAACAAAACCAAACCAGAAGGAAAAAAAAAATAAGGAGAGGAAGAGGTGCCAGCCCAGAGTCTCTGGGCACTGCCCATGCCCACTAGTAGCTCATCCCTCTCCTCAGCCACGCTGGGAATGCAGACCATGGACAACCCTTCTTCTTCCTACGGTTGTTTTGAGCACCTTCTCAAGCTTGGCTCTCCTGCCTGCCCCCTGTTTTTTCTTTACTCAACATCTACTCTCCTGCAAGAATTACTAATTTCTTCCTTGCAAGCTCTTGGAAAGCTCTTCCAAAGGCATAGCCAGAGCTGAAAGGCACTGGTAGGAGGTCAACCCACTGCCTCCCTAGTTCCTATTTGTTCTTATGTATACAACCTCACAGAAAAAGGTGCCAGGCTTTGACAGGGAGCACAGTGGAGAAGAATGACACCTTTGCTCCATCAGCCAAGTGCCGTTCATCTGATTTTTCTCTCTCCTAATGGCTAAGAAAAATCAAAGGTGTTTCTCAGTGGACAAACATACTGTAGGTACTCTGCTGTGCTACACGGAGACAAAGCACCTACATGCTTACCACGAGGAGTCACATCTTGAGAAATTACACTAGAGGTTGGACTCCTGAGGGGTTTTGTTTGTTTTCTCCTTGAGGATGATAAATTCCCTTCTGTATTCTCTCACCTGCAGTGTAGTTTGGCAATTTGGTCATAGAATCATAGAATTGTTTGGGTTCAAAGGGACATAAAAGATCATCTAGTTCCAACCCCCTGCCACAGGCAGGGACACCTCCCACTAGATTAGGTTGCACAAGGCCCTAGTCAATCTGTTGTTCAACACCTCCAGTGATGAAACTTCCACAACTTCCTTAGGCAACCTGTTTCCAGTGTCTCACCACCTTCACAGCAAAGAAGTCCACTTCTTACATACTCACCATCCTCCTCCTTTAAGGATTTAATTTAATAAACAAAATTAACCCGTAAAGACTAAAAATACTGGCAACTTTAGTACCTTGAAGGTAATCACTGGATGAGACACCAAATGCACATGGTCCATGTAATATATTAATAGTGCTGTGATCTAGAGGGCTTTTTACAATACCTCAAGGTCCTTCTAGAGATTTGTTTCTCCATTCCCATGAGAAAAAGAAGCGAAAACTCTCAGAGATCTGAAGCTGGGCAAGATGCTCTTCCCTCACCTCCCAAATTTCCATCAGGGCAGCTACTCCACCTTCCAGTTTAGGGGTGGGGACAGGACCCTAAATGTTGGCAGTTGTGTCATACAGGTGGACAGCACCTCAGTTGTAAATTTTTATGGGTGTTTTGAAGCATTTTAGACTCCTTAAAAAAACACAAACAATATTTTATTCCCTCTTGTAGTAAACTGCCCACATTATAATGAAGTGCCATAACTCTAAGGCTACATAATCTTAGCAAAGAACTGTTTACTACCCAAATCCATTTATTTTTGTGATATATTAAGGGTGCCTGATGGAGAAAAAAACACACTTTTTTTTAAACTCTGAAGAAAAACGGTCTGTAATCAGCCAAGATAACCATAAATTGTTTCAAAGCCTTCAAAAGTGAGGAAAGAAAGGTCAAGGCTTCCGCATTTTCACAAAAGTTTTTCAGGTTTATTAAAAAAGAAAAAACAACTTTCAAGCTTGGCTGTTAATCATCTACAGCGAGTCCTATTTGCAAACAAATTCTACTCTTTCACCCAAGGAAAAAAAATTATTCAGAAGTTTCATGAATAAAAATAATGTACAAGACACTTTTACTGTTTTCCAAAGGAGATCAGCAAAGTTTGCAGAACCCTGGCAGCTGTTCTCTTTTCCAACTAGGTTAATCCTTCAATATTTAAACATAAATATGTTTCTTCAGTGAACTACAGGACAGTGAAACGATTTTGGCAGTGGTTCAGTGCTGTTAAGGGATGGAGCCGTGAGCACGCACAGCAGACCCTACAGGTATTGGGCAACAGGTTTTTTTTTTTTAGGAGGGGGCAGTGCAGGGTGTGATGCTTGAAGAATGGGAGAGATGTCAAGGTGTTTTTTCAACTATATAAAAAGATGAAAAAGCAGGCACTAAGATTGAAAATATAATAAAACATTGGGGATAATACTAATTCTATTCTGAAAATGTAAGTGTTAAACTTTTTCTGGACTCCAGGGCTATGTGTTTCCTCTCACCTCCCAGACACACAAAGGTGAGATGATGCACACTACTCAACTGAAAATAAAGATAAAAATTCTTCCTGCACAGAATAAGCAATGAATTTGGGTCCTTCATCCCACTAACAGCACCATTAACCCACGCTTGCCCATCTCTCCCAAACAGCTACCCCCTGTCAATAGCTTCATTTGTGGTCAGGTCAGCGACTGCTTTGCATAAATTTGACTCAAGACCCATTAAGTATTTCTTCTCATCCTACTCTGTAATTTGGATGAATCTCACAGGAACTTTCCATCAAATGGGTTTGGGGCAAGCAATTGCAAATGATTTGAGAGGACTGTCCTACAGGCAGATATAAAACTCATCTCCTCCAGATACTGGGCTACCAAAACCCAAGTAAAACAAAAGCTAAGTCTTGAGCTGCAGAAACATATTACTTGTTGACTTATGCATTATGTTCGGCAAGCATGAGGATAAACAACACAATAAAACCAGGAGGCAGGCAATGCTGTTCCAGCAGAGATGGCATTGCAACCAAGTGAAATGAACCTCTGTGCTGGAAGGGATGCTCGGCTTCCCACCACCGTGAAAATCACTGCAGTGTTACCCCTTGGTGCCAATTAATATTTAATGTTGAGAAATGTTAACATAATTTTAAAAAAATATACAGAAGAAGATAGAAGAGTCAGGGTTTGGGTGGTATGGAAAGCTTTGACAGGGTCTAGTGGCAATTCCCAAAGGCCAGGACTGTGGCTATGGGGACAACCTAAAGCTGCTTTGAGATTGGGGACAACCACAATGATCTACACCTGGACAAATCTCCATCCACAGGACAAGAGCCTGGAAAAGGGGTAAATTACATCCCTAGAAAGGAAATCCACAGAGATTTCTTGGCAAAACCACAGCATATTGGTAGCTTGGGTTTGAATGTGCTGAAACTGAACCCATTAGACTTGTTTCTACTCTCATGTATATAAATTATAAGCAATTTCATTCATGGGAGTGATCTCACACAAGTTAGAAGTCACTGCAAGAGAAAGGAAATTCCCCATGGTTTTGTAAATTCCCAAGTTATCCAAGGAACTTGTTGTAGCATTTCCATCAATTCTAGAAATGAAATTATATTATCAAACACTGGCCTTTTTCCTCCCCACTGTCTATATAATGCCATTTCCAAGTTTGTTTTAGATAACAGGTAATTAAACCAGCTTTTTTTTCCTTGCTTCTGGATTTTAGTTAACAGCTTTTAGAAATAATCTAAAGAGTGTATGACAGAAGTGTTGCATTATTCACAGCACAGTATCAAAAGAAAAACTGCTTGAAATCTTGACATTAAGAAAGATTTTTTTTCTACCTCTGCCTCAAACTGTGCCAAATCAGTCACTTTTATCTAATCCTTGTTACAGTGCCAGAGAGGATAAAATAAAGTTATTGGTGCTTAGTTTCAATAGGTTAGATAATGTTAAATACAAAATGCCTAACATCATAGTAGAGTGAGGTTTTTTTTATTTTATGTAAAATGTAATATGTTAAATCAAAGAGAAAGCCAGAGGGAATAACAGGGGTGATGAAACTTCAAGTGTCCCTGGAAAAGTTTTATTGACTTTATTCTTTTCCTTAACTCTTGATAAGGAGCTTAATGCTGGTTATGCAATCCAAGCAAATTAAACTATCTGTTTCTGCTTAGACATGCAGTTTTGAGATAGGCAAATTTAATTCGTAGCATATCAAATATGTCTTTTCTCTAAATCTGAACACTTCTCCAGCAGTAAAGGAAATAAAGCTTATCTACAAATATGCAATTATTCTGTATGACAAACAGCTGATTTGTTGGGAGGACAAAATTTATCTGTATACTAAATAAACAGGGTAAGAAGTAACAATGTCCTGACAAAAAAAAAAAAATCAACTTAAATGTCAGCAGTGCTGTCTCTTAAAACACAGTGGCAGAGGTGGTACACATGAACATTTTTCTGTAAACACCATTATTAGGGTTGTTCTTGGTGGCAAGGCATGTATGAGAAAAATCCAACAATGAATGAAACACAGTACTGTTGTACACAGATTTCCTGCAGTTAAATCATACATGGCTACAGGTTGAAAGGTTTTATTAACAGTTTCTGTCCTATTTAATCATGTGCAATTCTGCAGACCCAGAACACAGAGCTCCAAGAATAAACTATGTGGACAAGCTGCCTGCAATGCAACTCAAATATTTTACGCCCATTCTACACCTGCACATACAGGGCAAGGTTCATAAGTTTGCTTTGTTTTGTGGGGCTGGTTTTTATTTGGGGAGGTAGGAGTGTGTGCACAAGATGTGGGTTTTTTTTGTGTTTTATTTTTTTTGTTTGTTTGGTTTTGGTTTTTTTTTAGTTGGGATTTTTTTTTTTTTTGGTAGGGTTTGGGATTTAAAAAAAAAGACTCACTAAAAGCCTGACACTAATGAGTTACTAGTTACAGCCAGGTAGGCAAAGCCCAGTTCCATCCAGACCATCAAACATCTCAACACGCACTGCATTACAACTCTTACAGGAGCAGCTTCTCCATAATGCCTCCTTTAAGACATAATGTTGCTCTCTAACGTAAGTGTCCCATCAAATTTGAGAGGTGTTATTTTCATATCTCCCCTTCACCACAGAACCAGTGGTTGGAGAATGTGGTTTCCCTTCTGCACACCCCAGGAAACTATTGTTTCACTCCCCAGTGGAAGAAAACTCAACTAAAAACATGCAAGCCCTGTTTGAAACTGGATTAATTTTTCACACAGCTCTTGTAGTCTCACAACATGCTGGAACAGTCAGCCGTAACTGGGAGCAACACTGTGAAGCTGTTCTGCTAGAAAAAAGAGCCTAGATATTGCCACCAGAAGGCTCAAAGACTGAACTCATTAGCTCTCAAAATTAAAAGCACTTACCTCTTCAAGGACATCTGCAAGCTTACTAAGTATCTCCTCAGGAAGGCTCTGGAATGTGGGAACACTGCAATACAAGAGAAACCTCGATTAATGGATCCTTCTGTACAGGTCATAAATCTAGCTGCATTTCTCTCATTCATCTTCCAGAGATATTTTGCCTTCATCATCTAGGGCTGAACAAGTTTCAACAGATAAGTGGCACATATGATGGAAATCTGATCTTCTAGCAACCAAGATGTATTTTGTGATGATGGAGAGACCATTTGCAGTAAACATCTGGAGAAGCACTTGTAAAGCTGGTAGTCAGCTGCGACTCAAATACGGATTTACTGGAATTAGTTCATACTGCAAACATGCTAATATGTAGGACTGTGCAAATTTCTTCCTGGTCTGCTTCCATCCCACTAGAAATAAATAAAAAGGGCAGAAAAGATCAGCTCTAAGCAGGAGCTTCTAGAGGACCGACTGAAACCACATACAGCAATAACAAATGCAGAGCACAAAGCTGCAAAGGGTACAGGGTCAACAACAAGCCAGCATCGAACCGCAATAAGAATTATGAGAGGCTTCAGTAGGAATTTTACATCCATGTTTGTTTGTTTTCTTTTGCCAATAAGGCAATTTTTCCACTTAGTTTGGCAGCATTTTACTCAGCAAAGGTATGCCAAGCCAGGCTGAACCTGCTGGTTGAGGTGAGAGGGTAATGCAGCAATACAGACCAGCCCAGGGTCCACAGGTCCAACTTAGTCTGGAGCAGGGATATGAAATTTGGTCTCCAAATCTCCTGCAAGTGCCTGCTGTATCTCCACTACCTTACAGCCAGCCCAGTGAGGTTGTGGAGTCTCCCTTGTGGGAGATAATCCAAAGCCATCTAGACATGGTCCTGGGCAACCAACTCTAGGTGGTCCTAGAATGGTGGCACTAGAACAGAGGACCTCCAGAGGTCCCTCCTTACCACAATGAGTCTGTTACTATGCAACACCTTGGTCTGTCATTCTCTATTTTCCACAAAAACTTGATACTTGATATACATCAGTATTCCTATGTGATGCTACATCATAGAATCACTTTGGTTGGAAAAGACCTTTAAAATCATCAAGTCCAACCATTAACCCTACTCTACCAAACCCTCCTTTAAGCCATATCCTAAGCACCACATCTACACAACTTTTAAACACCTCCAGGGATAGTGACTCAACCACCTCTCTGGGAGGTGAAATGAAACACAAAGACACAATGTACATTCTAGAGGGAGAAAAGCAGAGCTGTACCTGCTTTAATTAAAACCATGTGTCATTGGTAGACTAATTAGCAATGCATCTACATGAAATATTAGCCCAAGCCTAGCATTGAGGTGAAACAGCTCTACTGAGGCTATTTCCAAGAACAGTTCACTCACGAGTAGCTTTATCATGCTCCATTACATGGTGTAAATACACGTCTATGCTCTTAATATTAAATTAAGATCCTCAATGTGTTACTCTGATGTCAGGAACACTGATGATCGGGTACAAAGCAAGGAGGGAAGGAAATGCTGGGAGAACCTTCCTGCCAAGAGGTAAAGATAATCCAGAATAAATAATGGTTTTCTTTTCAAACAGGGTTTCACTTTGTACTTTGAATCACGTAACTGCATAAAAGTTATTCTCCGCATTTTGGGGAGTTAAAAAACCCAAACCAAACCCATAGGCTTTTTTGCAACCTTGAATGCTGGAGAGCAAGTCCTGGCACATGCCTCCAGGGTAATCAACCCACCTATGCTTCATGGGCCCTGAACACTTTCCTGGATGCACAGTTTGGTGGTTGCTTCTACATCCAGAGAAAACCCACTTACAGAAGCAAAGGGAGGTGTGATGCCCTTGTAGGGGGCTTGATAGCAAACCCCAGTATTTTACCTAGGGCTAAGCATGTAGTCCCTGGTCAACTTAATTTGGGAACACAATTAAAGCAGAATTTAGTTTTATGAGCTTAAACATATGCTATGCCGCAGTGGAATTAGGAAGTTTGAAAGCCTTCATTATTTCTTTAATAAAAGGAATAAATACCTTCCAATGAAAGCAGTAAAGTATAAAAAGACAGAACTGGGCAAATAAGTGCAGAATGATATGATTGCTCATGCTCTCAACATCATCTTTTTTTTTTTTTCCTTAAGAATTACTTTTTTTTCCCCACACTGGAAACACGTGGGTCCATAATGACCACAAACAGGACCAAAGAGAAACAGCTAAAAAGGAATTATATGATGCCTGGGCCAAAGTATAAAATGAAAGTTCATTATGCTAACTCTAGCATTCCCAAGTGAAGAATAAACTTATGGCAGAAGATAATACTCCCAGACATCTGGACAAATTTTACTGTGGTTGCTCCATTATACTCCCAAATTGGGGGAGAATGCATCACAGCATATTTTTTAGAGATAATTATGTCTGTGCAATCTAAGGGAGGGTAGCAGAAGACATCTATCATAGACCAAATGCATGAGAAGGGAAATACCATATGAGCTCTGAACAAATTCTAAATCTCACTACTGAAAGCTGAGGGTATTCAGTGAACAATGACAATTTCCTAAGAACAACTTTAACACAGCAAAAGAAAATATCAGCTTGTTGACAAAACAAACTCCAAAAATTAAAAGCACAGCTTTATAGTGGGCCAGTATCCTTCTAAACAGCTAGAAAAGACAACACAGTCAAGTTATAGTTTAGTCTTCTAAAGAGACATCTCATAGGACCACCCACCACTTTAGAACCAAAACCCCCTGTACTGAACAAAGGCCTTCATAAGATACCAGATACAAAGCACTTATTGCCCTGTTAAAGGATGACACAAATTCAGGCCAACAGAGTTGATGATAACACCAGTAGAAGAATAAGACTTGAAAAGATACTCAAGTGTGTAAGACAGCATTGAATGCTTGGCTTGATTCACCAGGTCAGTAAAAATGCCCCCCCTGACAACATGAAACAGATTCCTAAAATAGATTCTTGCTTTCCTCCAGAAATCTACCTGCATCACTTAGAAGATTTGCATACAAAAATCAACATTTTGGAGATAATTTCCACACGGGTACTTGCACTCAAGGGAAAACGGGGTCTCAGCTCTACATGCAGAATTTAGAGGATAACACCCAAGCTGCAAATTGCTGCCAGTGGCAAAACACAGACTAGGAGGACAATGCTTAGGAAAAAAAAAAACAAAACCAAAAAACCCCACACAAACAGGAGCAGCAGACTCAAACAAAATCTTTGGAGATGCTGCAGGACAAGAGGTATGAAAAATTATATTCCATCTTCTACAATTTTGTGAAATTTCTGAAGAAGTCTGAAAATATACAAGAGAATATTCAGCACTTGAGTGCTGATATATTAATATAAATTTATTGATATATTCGTATAAATCACAGCAAATACAGTTCCATCTCTTCAAGAACTGACTTGCTCTGGGCTTAACAAAGCAGAATCAAGTAAACCCAAATTTTCTCTGACAATTTCTTCTCCAATTGCTTTTTAAAAGCCATCAATAATGAAAGTCTTAGAACACGCCTGTCATTTACTCTAGATTGTAACAATTGCTGCAGATGGAAAAAAAAATATATTATGATACCTAATACTGAAGTTTCTCAACAAAGTTTAAAACCCATCACTCTTTTTCTCCCTACCTGCAGCACACATGAAGGACTTCATTCCATATTTCTCCACATATTTTGAGAGAAACTGTTAAAACACTTAACTGCAGAAGAGGCCCCAGCTCTGCTTCAGTTTCCCCCGTGAAGTAAACAGCTGAACAGTGACCAGGACTATACTACTTACAACTGAACCGTTAAAACCTCCCCTGATCCCTATGTGGTTATGGAATAAAGCTGGACGTGGAACAGAGATGCTTTCACAACTGACTCACCTGTGGCCTTCTCTTCTGCTGACCACTTGCCCAACATAAATTGATATTATCATTAACAGCAGCCAAACTTCTCCCTCCACTCCCACGTCATGCACCAGAGATCCAAAGTGCCAGACAACCAGAGGGAAGAACAAGTCAATGCACTCACCCACCACAGTGCACATGAAGAAGGGAGCAAGCCATGTGAGGAGACAAGCCAGTGGAGATGGTAGCAGCCAGGCCATGAGCCCAGTTACATAGTAGGGACTCAGAGACAGCTTCATGATCTCACCCTGCCATCCTGGGAACACCACTTGCTATGAAGAGTCAAGGAGCCCTTCCCATAACCATAATCCCCACACAACATACCCACCATACAAAGAGACCTCCCAAGGCCACTGCAAGCAGAGTCAGCTCTTACAGAGGTGGTTCTCACCCCACCTCCAAGTTAATGCTTGGTGGCATCTGGTGGTGATCTGCTATTCAGTTCCCACCCAAGGCTGGCCACGCCCTGGGTGAAAACCAAACCAGTCAGGAGGGTCTTTCTTGCCTGGTTGTGGACATCATCCATATGCCGATCCTCATTCAGGGCTGGGGGTTTAACCCCAGCACTTCATTTTTCCTTTGCTCCTCTAGGCTATTTATAGAATGATAGAATGTTTTGGATTGTCCATCTCTCTGGCCAATCTGGGCCAGTGTCTCACCATCTTCCTTAGTCTAAATCTCCCTCTTTTAGTTTACAAGCACTGCCCATTGTCCTGTCACAACAGGCCCTGACAAAATGCTCCTCCAAATCTTTCTGATAGGCCCCCTTTAAGTACTGAAAGGTTGCAAGAGGGTCTCCCTGGAGCCTTCTCTTCTTCAGGCTGAACAAGCCCAACTCTCTCAGTCTGGCCTCACAGCAGAGGGGTTCCAGCCCTCAGATCACGTTTGTAGTCTCCTATGGACTCACCAAGTGGTCCATGACTTTCTTGAACTGTGGATTTATGGTGATATGGGTGTCAGAGAGTATGCCTGTCAAACTATTCATGCCTTTTTTATAGGCCCTCTTTGGAAAAGTACAGTCCAAGATGCAAGCCACCCTATAAAAGCAGCATGTAACAAGGCAAACCAGATCCCTAACTTAAGGAAATCGAGTTTTAACAGCAAATGCCAATAATGCTGACACTTTTAAAAATCAATCCAAAACCATCACAATGCTTTATCACAATACAAGTGTAACTGACATTGTGGTTAACAGGATGAGGAGCAACCTCTGACCTTCTCCGGTCTCCCTGCCCCAAACCTCGTCAGACTCTCCTCTGAGGATGAGAAGAAGTAGCTGTGCTGGTGGAGGATCTACTCACACTGGCAAGGAAAAGTGACTTTTTTTCCTGGCTGTGTTCCATGATATTCAGCTATTGAATATTTTGCAGGCGATGACAGTCCCTATACCCAGTGAGGGCACCATGGGGAATTGCTCACTGTCTGCAGGAACAGCAGAGCTGCTATTCTGGTTGGCTCTGAAAGAGACACATTTCCACAGACAGCTCAACATGCTGCCAAAAAAGGAGGAAACAGGTGCACCAAAATGTCCATGTTGAATCTCCATCCTGATACAAAAACAAAGATGTGCCCAACCTGAAGGCAGTGGAAGGAGGCGTGAAAGGTCAGGCTTCCATCCCTGGTGATCTCCAGTCACTGAGCTGCTCTCAACTTTTAGGTAGAAGCAACATCCCCCATTAGCAATACATTGATTCATCCCTTTGATTCACCCCATGGGATTACTCTTGTATGAAACCAGCAAGGGCTTCCAAATAATCCTGGCTTTAACCCAAGGGGTTGATTTTACTCTAAAATATACTTGGTGGCAGAGATGCCAACACTCTGACAGGACATTTATCTTCTGACACACACAAAAACTGTGCAGGGTCCTTGGCTTTCTTCTTTCTTCAGCTCAACACAAAAGCAGCTATTTGATTTCTAAAGATATTTCAAGATGTGTTCCCCAAACTTTTGGAGCATTCTAAAGGCATTTCAAGATACGTTCCCCAAACTTTTGGAGGGTGTTCATTGAAAGTGGTCATCCAGCTCTGCAGTCAGCGGGAGATGCTTCTTGTGAAACAAGTCCTTTATCTTTTATTACTGGTCGGCACCGTAACAAATGCAGTAGTTGTCACTGTTCTCTGCCTCAGGCCAGATGGAAAAGCATAGTTAAAAAAAATCAAAACAGATCAGTAAAAGGAAATGAAGTCTGTCTGCATTCCCTGAAACACTTTTTCTGAACCAAATTGGAATGAAGGTTGAAAAACATTAATGTCCTTGCTTTTACCACATTTGGGATGCCCCTACAACAGAATGTCTCTGCTCCAAAAGAGTTGAGGCTATCTCTTACTTAGCAGAAACTGACACTTGATCGGGATTACTCACAAAAAATGACAACTCAAGCTGGAAATGCTACATACAGGCAGCTGTCCACTGGCCATCAAGTTAGGTCAGGTAGGGATTTCTGGCTCCATCAGGATCATGGTCTTAAAAAAAAAAACAGAACCAAGAAACGTGTTTGCAGCCTTATTCATGAAAGTTTACAAAATTTGTTGTGCAGTCTTTCATCTTGTCTTCTCTTTGCCTTCTTAGACTGGGACATGTTGCAGCAGAGAATCCTGTGTAGTCTCACCTTTCCTGTGTTGTCGTGTGTCCTGAGATCAAGCTGGTATAGGTTGAAGTGGGACCTTGTAGAAGATAGTTTCAGAAGGAAAAAAAAAAGTTCTATTGCTCCTACACCATATTTATATCCTAGGGGACAGATCCTGCCCCTGTCATTTATGTTAATATGGCCATAGAAAGAAAGAAAAAATATTGATAATGGAATAAACCCTAACCCAAGCCAGGAAGGCAGAGAGCAGCGGCACAAAGCAAGACTCTATGGTTTGCATCATCCCCTATAGAATCATAGAGTTGGTTTGGTTGGAGAAGACCTTTAAGATTATCAAGTCTGACCACTAACCCAGCACTGCCAGGTCACCACTAAACCATGTCCCTCAGCACTACATCTCCATGGCTTTTAAAGCCCTCCAGGGATGGGGACTCCATCACTGCTCTGGGCAGCCTGGGACAGACCTTGACAAACCTTGTGGATAAGACATTTTTCCTAATATCTATTATTAACTTCCCTTGGTACAATTTGAGGCCATTTCCTCTTGTCCTATCACTTTTTCCTTAGGAGAAGGGACTGACCCCCACCTGGCTCCAATCTTGTTACAGGGAGTTGCTGAAAGTCAGAAGGTCTCCCCTGAGCCTCCTTTGCTCCAGGGTAACTCCAGGTCCCTCAGCCACTCCTTACAACACAGAATCACAGAATGTTAAGAGTTGGAAGGGACCTCAAAAGATCACCTAGTCCAACGCCCTGTCAGAGCAGGACGCTGTAGTTTTGATGTTCTGAGTAGGGTTTGGTTGTTTGTTTTTTTTTTTAACAGAACATCTGTTTTGATGCTCTGTAGTTTGTGGTTCTGAGCCACCACAATCTCCCTTCTCAACAAGTTGCCTTGCCGCCATATTTGCTATGTGTAAAGGCAGAATTAGTCTAATGAACGCAAAGGAACGAGGGACGATGTACATGAACAACTTCTTTCCCAAGATTTATATACCTAAGATGCTTTAACACCTAAGCAGTTCAAAGGGTTTTGACTTAGTTCAATAAATTACACATTTTTAAACATTTCCAAACCAGCTTCTTTTGTGAAAACATCTCATATTTAACTTTGCCCTAGAAGAAATTCTGGCATTTCCCCTAAAAATGTAATTCTGGATTTTGTTCTGATTTGCAGACAAAATGACAACCTACTAATACAGGAGAAAACAGAGACTCTGTGACATAAGATACATTTTTGCCACAAACAGTAATTTCTTATGGATACCATTGGCCTTCCTGGCCACAAGGGCACACTGCTGTCCCATGGACAACTTGTTGTCCACCAGGACTCCAAGGTTCCTCTCCACGGGGCTGCTCTCTAGCAGCTCTCCTCCTAACCTGTACTGGTGCATTTTATTACTCCTGCCCAGGTGCAGGACTCTGCACTTATCCTTGTTGAATCTCTTTAGGTTCCTCTTGGCCCAGCTCTCCAGTCTGTCCAAATCTTGCCAAATGGCCACACAGCCTTCAGGTGTATCAGCCAAACACCCCAGTTTTGTGTCATCAGCAGACTTGCTGACCAGACACTCTATACCATCATCCAGGTCATTAATGAAGATGTTGAACAGGACTGGACCCAGCACTGATCCCTGGGGAATTCCACTAGTTATAGATCTCCAGCTGGACTTGGCACCATTGATCCCCACTCTTTGGGCTCTAGTGTGTAGCCAGTTCTCAACCCAGCTCACTGC
>NW_008596712.1:0-58673 GCF_000691845.1 Merops nubicus | reverse complement strand
TTTTTTTTCACTGAATACCTCACTGCTTCCTCCTTTTCTCAGTTATAACCTTTATACACTGACTGAAATATAACTGAATTTGCAGTGAGTGACATGCCTGGTGGATATGCTTATGTGTTGTAAGGTGATGAGGGTAGACACAATGATGTGCTAAGTGGTCCCTTTCTTTTGCTCATGTGATAGAAAATAAGTTTGTCATTATCATATAAAGTGATGTGTCATAAAAGCAAAGACTTAGGGGTATGAATGTATTTCTTTGATATGAGGAACCATTAGAATAAAAGGCTGAAGAACAGAAAAGTGCTAAATATGTGATGAAACATAACACTGAATTGTAAAAACATTATGTGAAAGCTTTCCAAGGACTGGCTGACTAATAAGGTGAAGAGCCAAAGGGCTGACATTTCTCAAGGCTATCAGTAACTGGCAAGATGATGCAGTGCTGAATCCACAAATAAAGGTAAAAGGAGAAGCAAAAAGTTGTTGTTTACAAAGAATCCTGTAACTCAGATCATATCTGAAGGGCAGGGAGGTGGAAGGAAGCTGCTTTTTTTTCAGCTAACAAACACTTCAGAACAGTCTGTAAGGTGAGCAGAAACAAAACCTTATGGGAGAGCTCTTCCAACACTTAGAAGCAAGTGATGTGCCCATACAACTTCTGCTTCTGATCTTATACTTGGAACTGGATTCCAAATTGCTGATGGAACTCTGTGACTAGGAAGGGATTACTTGTATGTGAAGGACACACACAGGTAGGCTTTGCATAACCAGCTCTCCAGGGGTGATTTGGCCAGCCCCAGGCATGTGACAAAAAAAGGGTTCCATGTGAAGCCAGGCATAGTACTTGCTGTCTAATGATGAATCTAATTTTAGGATGAATGAATCATGCTCTCAAGGTACTTGTGTGCCTTTATTGTTTAGGTAAGGCAACACTTTATCTATAAAGTGCTTAATTTTCACATAGTTAAAGTACTATGGATCCTACCCTAAGTGCTGAGAGACTTTGTAGGTACAACAATGATACACCTAACACTTTATCTAAGTGCTTAATTTTCACATAGTTAAAGTACTATGGATCCTACCCTAAGTGCTGAAGAGAGACTTTGTAGGTACAACAACGATACACCTTTTCATAAGCATCTCTCAAGAGAGAGGAAAGGTGAAGGAAGATTTTGAGCAATTGTAGATGCCTAATTTCAGCCCAAGTCCCAGAGTGTAGGTAATACTTCTTTTTGGATCTTATGTTACTTTTTTTCTATGATGTAAGTAATGTAGATTCTTACAGTCTTCAGTCTTTTACGTTTTGCTGAATGTTACACAGCTCAGTCATACAAGCCTGGGACAGTACTTTGCAATGTGCCTGTTTTCTTACTGTAAACTTGCAGTGAAGATGTTTCCTTCCTTCTCTCATAATACATTGGTTTCAATTGATACACTAACTTAGGTCAGTTTGGATCTGTTTGACTACTATTTCTCTTTTTGTTTGACAGAATTTCACGTACTTTGTGGAGTTACACAGGACTTCAATTTTACATTTTGTGTCAAAGCACCAACTTGTGTGATTTCAATCTTTTCCAGAACAGTCTAAGAAATGGTCACATTTACTCTAAGTGCTTACTTTTTGCAACATATCATCCAGTATAGCTACATTTGAAAAAGGGGTGTAGTAAGGTTCATTTTGTAAACGACTTCACAATATTTTGCTTGAGTGTCATCGACATAAATTGCACATGTCTGTGTCTGAATCTGTCACCTTCAGCTCTCCTGAATAGGTAATGGAAAGAATTCATATTCTTCTTGCTATATGTCACTGTAAACTATAAAAATAATACATATTTCATATCCATCTAATCATTAGACATTGTGGCTGTGTGTTATTTATGTGTTTTATACACATATCATAATGAACAATAGCATTACTCTCTAATTCAAGCTACAATGCCAATCTCAGAACATGAACTCCCTGGACAGTATGAGTACAAGGCATGAATATCAAAAATGTATTTTGCCCTAGAGATCACAGTGGGAGATGATGCCTCTAACACTGCCATTTAGCCATCTGCATTCTGTCCCTGGTCCTGCACTTATTGCCAAGCACATTTCCATGTATATTACCAATGGCTTATGGCTTTGCATTTTTTAACTAGCAGTCATTTTCTTCTTTTTATACAATAGTTTAACTGTTCTTGCCTGGTTTCCTGTAGCAGCTGCCCCAGCATCTTCTCTGATTGCCAAATCCTGTTCAAAACAGAGCCAAAGAAGTAGCTTCTGATTCTTGTTCCTTCAGTTTTTATTTTTTTTTTAAAAAAAACCCCATATTTTTAGCTGTTCCAAAGGCATTTAAGTTCCATTTACATAGGTTTGTGCAAGAGAACATGCTGTTCCAGTTTGCTTACTTCCCACATATTAAAAAAAAATACAGAAGCATTTGTTTTTACAGATTGTTTGCTTTTCTTCATAGTAGATGCAAGGAAAATGTAATACACCCACACACATATGCACACACACTGTCACCTTGGAAATTCAGTATTGTAAGAGTGAGAGCAATCATGTAGTGAAATCCAGATAATACGCTTGGCCAGGGCCACTCTGCCATTTTGTGTGCATATTTGATGGGATTTTTAACGTTAATCACACACGGTTTATGAATTCCTGTATCACCTCCTTTCCACTGAAACTGGATGAAGGGAACATATGGACCTTTAACATCCTATAAGAGAGATTCAGACTGGAACAGTGGGAAATTTACCCTTGTATATTTGCATCATTGTCCCTCTTAGGGTTTGAGCTAGCACGGACTATACTAGTGCTGCACTGCATCACCTGTGTGTTCCCACTTGTTCTCCCTTCAGCTGTCAAAAGGGAGAGGCTTATCAGGAGAATAATGATAAAGTTGTAAGACATAAGAGATAGGAGTCAAACAGAAGGGGGAGAAGCACAGCTCAATGGGGTAAAGAGGCAGCAAAAGCAACATGAGCAAAATTTTTTTAGAGGCAGCTGCTTACCTGAACCATTCCTACATGACACAGCCCTAAACCTGGGGAAAATTATCATCTCCAGTAGGATTTCTTGCAAAGAAATCACTCTGTTTTCATCTCTAAAAATAAATTCTTGCTGTTTCCTAGCCCTGAGGTCAAATTACCTGAATAGCCCATAATTAAAGTCTCTTACTCTGAAAAACAGGATAGCCATATGGCAGCAACCCTTTTACCAGTAGTCTCCATCCCGTGTTAAAATCTGAACTGTTCCCAGATGGATGTTTGTGAGAATGTGTGTTGGCATAAGCTAAATGTGTTCTAGGGATCTTTTCCAGTAATATAATCAGAAAAGCCTTCTCCTTTCCAGCCTGTTAATGCCTGGAAACTGACTGTCACTCTTTAATTTATTGGAATCTACATAGGCTTTCTTTTACTTTCTCCAGCACATGGATGTAGCATATAAATCAGGTCTATTGTACTCCTAGAGGTAACTGCAGTTTTGCCTTATAGCTTGCTATATGCCTACAACAGTCTAGTGCTACACAAAGCTGGTACAGCTCTTCCTGAAATAATTTAACTATTGAACCAAAATAAGAAAAAAGCCCTGTGATATCCTTACATCACACTGAGTATATGCTGTTCTGTCTGAGCCAGTTAGCTGAGCCAAAAACCAGAACTATTCCTGTAGTTCTGTGCCAAAAACCTGACCTCCTGTTTGGCCAAGGCCCTCCTCTGAACTCTGCAGATGTATTACCCCAGTAGAACCAAGGGAATCTTGGTCAGTTTATGCTGCTGTGTGTAGCACAGGCATTCCTTCTGGCTTGACAGCCTAAAATTTGCAGTCCAACCAGTCTATTAGCCCATTTGTATCATGGTGATTAATTTGTTTCCAGGAAATATGTGAGAGGTATGATGGGAGTGAAAACTGGGATACAACTTGGTTTTTTATCAAATGTATTTTTATAGATAAATATTAAATAATTTGATGCTTAAACTGCATTTAGAGAGCTAATATATTCTATCTTTGAAACACTGCTTCCTGAGCAACTGTAAACAGATAGAGAACAGCTGATTGAATTGTCACATTAAAGCTCTTTCACTAAAGAAACAAGATTTTTATCAATCCTGTATATACGTTATGGGTAGGAAAAAAAAAAGATTATTTCTGTGTTAGTTTTGCACTGACAACACCCACAACCCTATCATTAGGAAATGATATTTGATGTACAGAGATTTATGGAAATGCCAGATATATTCTTATACTTCAGGTTCTTCTAGAATTTCCCCTCATCTTATGAAGCTAGCCAAAGAAGTTTTAATAAGTATTCAGGAGTTCACCTGCTAATATTGATTTATTTTACATCACGTTCTCTGTTCCACATTTACACACACTGCTCTTTGGTTGATTAATTGATTGTTCTCATCCTTTAAGAGGCTTCTTGATCACAGAATACCTAATTTCATTTCAGACCTTTAAGCAGTCTCCTATTTCCTTGGCCATAACACTGTATCCTTTTTGCCTAGTTTTCTTTCACAGACTAGTCCATTAAACCCCTGCAGATTCACAGAAGACAGACTGAAAAACAGTAAGCTGGAAAATAATATAAAAGCTTGAGACTGTTTTGAGATTTCTTTCTTAACTTTCCCTGTGCTGCTGGCATACACTTACAATATGGCTAGCAGACTAAACTTAACAATAGCCTGCACTCTGCAGAGCAACAAATGCAAAAAAATTACCCCAAATCCACATTTGGCCAAAATTCTTCTCATGCACATATTATAATAGAGTTTTTTTTAGGTGTTGGGGTTTTTTGTTTGTTTGGTTTGGTTTTTTTTATGGAATGTATTGAGAAATATCCAGACCTTTAGTTGTATTGGGTTTTTTAGGAAGAAGCTTTTTGTTTATTTATCTAGAGATATTACAGAAATAAAGGACACAAAGCAGGAAAAAGTCTTTAGAGACTACTGAGTTCACACATTTAATCTTGGAAGGATAACACATTATTTAATTAAATGGCTATATTCGTATTTGTCATAAAAACAACAGCAAAACACAGTATATAATATCAAAAATTACTCTGTGTCTTATTTTATTTCATTGAAAAGCATGTCTTGAAAGTTTTATATATAATAAACTTGGAGCAGGAACTTGGAACTAATTAGTTCAAGTACTACAATTAACTTAATTATCTTCTGCGATTATAAGGTAGTCATACCAGCTTTATTAAATTTGACACTAGGCGATGTCATTTTCAAGGTTTTAAAACATTTTCCATCTTGAAAATGTTATTAAGGACACATTTTGAGAGCAAGGTAATTTGTTATAATTTGCTGCATCTAAACTAGGGGATCAGTAAACTCAGAGGACTAAATTCTTTATCACATCTATGTAGTTTGTCACACCTAACAGGTGAAAAATTCAGAAGTAGAGTTTCATTCTTTCTCTTTTTAAGAAAGAAGTAAGGTCAGCAGAGATTGAAGGGTAGGAACAGAGTGTAAACCAAGCAGCTTTGACTGGTCTTCCAGTCCAAAGCTGGAACAATTGTCACTGGACAGACAAGGCATTCAGGTGTCTCCCAATAAATTTTGATGCTGTGATTTATTCTGACAGATTTTTTTTTTTTTTCCAGAATATGGTCTACTTTTTCTTTTGTTATGATTGGAAAGTCAGTTTTGTCTTTATGCAATTTAGCACCGAGCAGAGCTGGAACCTAGACTGCATGTGATGCTGTACACTAGTAAACTGGTGTTGGTCAAGGATATACAGAAACCAAGCAAAAGCTCCAAGGGACAATTTACCACAAGGAGAAATTCCATTCTATAATTTATGTTGTTCTATTACCTTTATCACTCTTCAGCATCTGCTGTGCTTTCAAATTTGCACATAGAATACAGAGTTTATTGATTCAGAACTCAACAGTGTTTTATATACTTAGCTTGCACTGTTAAGGCAGAGGAAATAAGATCAACATAATGAAAACAAATTTAAGCTTATGATCAGTCTTCTGTCTGTAGTATACAATATATTCTTGCTCACTTAGAGTGACATGCTAAATCCTAGAAGCATATATCATGTGTTACAGTAAAGAATGGACTTCGTGGCATAGTAGGAGCATAATTATTGATCAAAGCATTTAGATGAAGAGAATTTATTTTCTAACTTAAGTATCATTAAAGGATATGTCAAGACGAAGGAGAAAATCACGTGCATGAGATTAGTCAACAGCCAAATTATACTTCTATTTTTTCAGTTGCTGAATACCTTAAATATAGAACTTTCACAGGAGAGGATATGGAACGTTTTATAATTTTCTACTCATATTCATTTCCTTTTTTCTCTGATTGGTTTATTTCCTTCACTGCTCTTCATCACATTGTTTAAAAGTGGTGTGACTTAACTGACTGTTTCTGAAAGATACATCAGTAGAGATATTTTCAAGTAATTGGAAGTAAAGAGATCTTTTTCCAAGATTAATTTTTTTTTTAATGCTAAAAAAATGAACTCTGGATAGATAATTCCACCAGAATTTTCTCCAGTCAGAAGAAAGCATTATCTGACTTCTGAAAAACTACAATCTCTATGTCTTTAGGCACATAGGCTTACTAAACAGAAACTCCCACAATTTTCTTTTTTTAAAAAAAAAAAAAAGTTAAAATTCTGATCAAATTTGAGTATTTACTTATCTTACATTAGTTGAATAAACCCAGTGACTTCTGGAGGAATTAACATAAGTTCCAAAGCATTTACCTAATCAGGACTAATTTTTTTTCTTTTTTTTTTTTTTCCTTTTTTTTTTTTTAAATTTTATTTTGTCTTTTACCATTCAGCGTATTTTGCAACATCCTAAGTCTAGAAATTATTGTACTTGAACACATAAATACAGATTTAATGTTCACTGGTCTTGTTCCTCTCCTTTTTCCTGAGCTTAGTTCTTCCTTTGGTGTGGATCTGTAAAAAGAACTTTGATAAAAAAAAATAAAATAAATAAAATAAATCTGGGGGGTTCACTTTTGGAAAGATAGTTTTGTAACTATTTCTGACTAACAATATTATATTTTATAAATTTAGGTTTTTGTCATTTATTAATTTAACCTGTTCTGTAACTCTGTATACAAAAAAAACCAAACCAAAACAAAAACAACACACATACAAAAAAAAACAAACTAAAAAACTAACAGAATGCTGGAAAACAGAAAACTCACATATAACCAATAAGTAAGAGTTTTCTATTTGATGTTTCTGTACAAACTTTGTTTTTCAGTTAAAGCCAATAAACCCCCCTTGTTTAATAAATGCATCCTGGGTTTATATGCCTTTAAATTAAAATGACTTATTTTAACCTAAGGCATACTTTTTTTACTATTTTGTCCTGTGGGCTAGGTCTAACAAAGCAGTTAGGAGTATAAAGAATCATTTAGCTGCAAGAGGAGCTAAAAGTCTGGAGAGCCGTGGAGGAAAACAGCTCTTTATGGCATTTGCTGTTGTCTGGGTTAAACCTCACAGTGCCCCAGGCATGAGTTGTTCTGAATGTTCGGTGCTTGAACCAGCACTATGAATTCTCTTAGAGCTCTCGGGGTGAATTTTAGGTGTTGCTGGCCACAGTAATATCAGGTCACCTAGTGGAGCTGGGCTTGAGTAACTTGGCAAACAGTGACTTCTTGTTAAGGAACTGCAAAGGTCCTTCTCCTTCCAGGGGTGGTGCTCCTGAGGGGACCATAGCTTTTGTTTGCAAGCCAATTAGCTGTCTACTTCTACGCTCAAATTACTTGGGTTCAAGATCAAAGAGAGACAACTGACCACCAGAATATACAACTGTCAGGATACTCTAAGAGTCCTGACAGGTGGAAGCAAGATTTTCCCTTCATAGTATACCAGATGCACTCTAATGTACATATTAAAACTTTAATTGTTGCACTAAAAGAAATCTGAAGGGTTTGGGGAGGAAACAAAAGATCCATACTGCTACAAGTGTAAAAATAAACCCACTATGTCAAACATTCTATTCTATCAACATTCATTTGAACCTAGCTGAATTTCAAAGATTTCTAAAATTATTTTTGCATAAGACAAACAAAAAGACATAAATAAGTATATATCCCTCAGAAATGATGCTTTAATTCTAATAAACTAAGTCTTCATTGAATATATATCTATATGCACTTGAATGTTACATAACTCTTTTACATTCACAGATGTATAGATGCAAATATAATTCAAAACTTTTAGTTAAATTTTTGGGGGTTTTAAGCAGTGATATAAATATCTGAAAAAAAAAATGCTAAGAAAACAGGTCAGATTTAAAATAGTTCTAGAAACTACAGGTGTGGGGCCAGCTGATGAAATAAATTTGCTTTTTTTTCAAAACAGGGACTGGCATTCCTTTCACTTAACTATGGGGCATAATGCTTTGCAAATACTGAGGGTGATATTCAAATAACCAAACATAGACATGTTCACTGTAGCTGGTAACATTAGTCTTCCTTTACAATCAGTAAAGAAAAATATTTGGGGAACTGAGGGAAGGAGGAGAAGCTCTTGAACTGTGGGTCACCTAATCTTTTCACAGTGTTTAAACTAAGATAAAAGGAAACATGTCTTAAAAGTGATGTGTTTCCCTCCATTGTGTGGAACTATGAGGACAGGGAAATCATCAAATTGAGATCAGTGGGGTGGATGTGCTTAGTCCTGCAGGAGGACAAAAAAAACCCAAACTATGTATGAAAACATGTAAGGAAGAGATACGATGCCTACTACATAGTTGGCAGCAAATGGCTATTTTAGATTTACATGCCACACTTTAGGCACTTGAATTAGGGAAGGTCAGTCACATCCATGATTACAATAAATTTGTCAATAATCCATTAATTACTCTCCACTCACGTGATCATCCAGTTAGTAAGCTTCTAGTAGCCTCAGGGCTTTTTTGTCATCTAAAAGCATTGCATAGTTTGGTGTCAGAAATATAGCCCAAGTTCCCTGAGTGTACTTATGGAAGCTGCTGCTCTTCTGAAGCTCTTTTTGCCACCATAACTTGATTTCCTCATTGTACAGTGGCTGAGGTGAGGTGTCTTTAGAATTGTCTCAACTATACTATTGTCTTTTACAGCTTCAGCAAAGTTACCTCTTTTCTAAGTCTTTTCTTAGCAGTGAGAGACATTACTTCCTATTGGAAAGGCAGGCAGTCATTCTTGGACTGGATCCCATTGCTTTCTACCATAATTTGAAAGCTGCTGCTCTTCGGAAGCTCTTTTTGCCACCATAACTTGATTTCACCATTGTACAGTGGCTGAGGTGAGGTCTCTTTAGAATTGTCTCAACTATACTATTGTCTTTTACAGCTTCAGCAAAGTTACCTCTTTTCTAAGTCTTTTCTTAGCAGTGAGAGACATTTATTGTTGAGAAAACAATATTTTTTTTTTGGGCAACTTCATTTTGGAAAGGCAGGCAGTCAGTCTTGGACTGGATCCCATTGCTTTCCACCATAATTATAAATGTAAATCTGTGCTAGGAGTATTATGGGGGTTTTAATTTAAAGTAAGCATATTTAGGTGAATCTTATTTCAATAATACTTCTCATTCTTCAGTTTACTCCAACCTTGCAACTATTGCTCTTCTCTTTGTACCAAGATTCACCTTGTACCAAGATTTCAGCTGCCACTTTCATTTTTCATTTGGCTTCATCTTATCATCCCAAAATTTCATTACTTTTATTTAGGTAGAAAATGCAGTACTTCAAGCACATATGCTTTGATATGTTATTTTTATCTTTTTAGATCAAAAAGCTGGCTTTCTCCAAATTAGCAGGTCTCAGCAATGCTGGCACTGAGCAGCCTGAATAAACAAAAAAAAGCTCTGTGAATGGGTTTTCCCTGGTCTACTAACATATGGTAGCTTGTCTTCATTCTTCCAGTCTTCAAGACATACAGCTTACACTGTCAAATATAAATTAAGATCACTATAAAGTAGTCATTATTTTAAAATAACAAATGATAATATATTCTGAGAATGTTTGGCGGGTGAGCATTTGCTTTGATCTATTCTGCCCAAATGAAGGAAAAAAGAGATAAAAGAAGCAAACTTGCTCTGAAGTTAAACTAAGAAAAGCATCCAGCACAGATCACTTTTAGGTATCCTTCATGTGATGCTTCTCATATTATTGTACGAAGGACTGATAGGCAGAGAAAATGAAGGTCAGACACTACCCATCCCACAATCTATGATCTTTCCATAATCCAAGAAAAAAACTTGGGGCACTAGGATGTCAAATACAAACAGAAATACATGCAGAAACATTTATTATTTGACATGTGCCATAAAAATCTGCAGTACTTATATTACACTACAAGGTGTCACTGAAAGTGTGTAAAGAAATGCTTCATGAATGCCAGATCCAGTTTCTGTGCATCCTTCCCAAAAAGATATTGTCGAGATCAAGTCAAAGTCAAGTAGCTATGTAATTGTTAATGATCCGATACAAAAATAACACATAAATACATCTCCATTTATTTACACACAGCCCCCAGAAAAACAAGAAATACAAAATAAAGATTACGTTTTCTCTTTACATTCCTTGCCCAAGTATTTGTTCAAGGACAAGTTGTGAAGCCCAGCACAAGAGATGATGCTGAGAAGAAATAAAGCCCTGTTCAGCCCCTCCCTGCAGTGGCAGGGCCCCAGCAGGGGCAGAGGCACATCTCAGTTTGCCTTGGATGTTTGGAGCAGGTCCCCCAGCCCACACCCCTGTGGCTGTCACCACCCGATGGAAGCTGCCACCAGCTCAAGGAGTGCTGCTGGTTAGCTGTGAGCAATGGCCTGGCAGACCTGAGCTGGGGGGAACAATAGCTCTTTGGGTAGTGGGGCACAGGGGAAGCCTACTGCCTCCCCCATGGGACCCCTAGAAGGAGACAAGGGGGGAGAAGTGAACCCCCAAGTGTCTCAAGCAAGACCCCTGTGTGACAGCTGCACCCAGACTGATGAAAAAAGACAAGATAAAAATATCTGCCAACTCTGCTGATGAAGAAAGACTGTCTAGCTGTAAGATTTGCTGACTTTAGTGAAAATATAAAAAAAAATCGTCTGCTAACTCGACTTGTTCTGGTGAACATCTGCTAGTTCTGCTAACCACAAGCTATGCTGATTTTGGCCACACAAGGGTTACAGAACTGGCTCCAGTTAGACCCACATCCTACTCCAAAGCTGAGACCTCAGCCAATGAAGACCAACACAATCATATTTTTAACCACATATCAGATTTGACTAGGGTATAAGTGGGGTCCCACTAGAGAATAAATTAAATTGGTCCTTCTTGGAACAACAGATCTGCAGTCAAGGACTCTACCCTTGGGTTGTGACACCACCTGAGATAACTCCTCAAGACTGAGAGCCCTCATCCAAATTGGTAAGTGAAACAAATTTGGGTTAGTTCCTTTCTAAAACTTAAGTTTAAGTCATCTCTGTAATACTTAATTTCACTTATCTGGAACCTATGGGTTAGTTCCTTTCTAAAACTTAAGTCAGCTCTGTAATACTTAATTTCATTTATCTGGAACCTGTAACTTACTAATGTTGTTAGAATACTAAATATTTTTTGATTAATATTTGGAATTTATTAATTTAATTTGGATTACTAAATGATTTTTGATTAGAATAAATTTCTTTTGAACTTACAACCTTCCTAAGCTAATTTTATGAGCTTCTGCAACATCCTGTTCAAGGTGATGAAGGTTCAACACTACCTGCTGTGGGCACCCTGCTCCTTTCCATGAGGTCCATGACACGCTGGTGGGGGAGTTCCAGTAATACCCCCATGCCCAGTGTCCTTCAGGACACTGACACTGGTGACCTTCAGGGGCTATTTTGGGGTCCATTTGTGTATTTTATCTGCATTGCTAGTGAGATTTTCTTCTATACTGTCAGTTTAGAGTAACAGATGGTTAAAATATTAACTGGACTAAGAGCAAACCCACAACTCCATATGTGTCTGTATGGACTGTTCCCTTTCAGCCTCAGCAAGAGTTTGAGGCAGCCACTGTCCTGCTTTTCCCTAGCAGTACATCCCCACAGCATCACGTTTCCTCCTGCACCTTATGCAAACACAAACTTGAATCTTTTCTCTCTTCTGCGTTCTCCTCTTCTGCTGTGGGTCCCTATTTACCCCACAGTCATATCAGCACAGAAAGAACCTACAGCTCCATAGGAAAATTTGTCTTGCCTAGCTTGGGATGTTAGTCTCAAATCTGAATCAAATTGCCACCAAATAGTCCTACCTGCCTTTATTGACTAACCTAAAGAAGACACCAGCATTTTCTGAGGTGTGCTGGTCCAGCCCCAGGTGGGAGCTGGGCACCTGCCAGGCCTCTCTGTATTTATATTTCAGCCATTCTCCTTTGTACCACTGGGGTTTTAACCTCTTGGCTTGCTTCATGGCAGCACAGGTCTCACATTCATGGATGACCTCTGTGATAGTGTCCATGGTCAAATACACCCCTCAGTCCTGATCCCATCTGTATGTTGTGTCTCTCCCTTGGTGACCTGAGGTGTCAAGGGCCCACTGATATATTCCCCCTTATGCTGCCAGTCCAAGTCCACCTGAGCCACCTGAACCTGATCTACACACTGGTTGTTTCGATGTTCTTCTGTAGCCCAATTTTTGGGTACATGTGCATCCATATGATGTACCTTCACAGATAGATTCTCTACCTGAGCAGCAATATCCTGCCACAGTCCAGCAGCCCAGATGGGTTTAACTCTACTCTGCCAGTTGTTTGGCCTCATTCTCCTCTGGCTCTATGCTACCAGACCCATTGGTCCAGCATCAGAGCAGCCAGGTGAGAAGCTACTTGCCAGGTAGACAGCTGAAACCCTTTCATATGTCTCACAGCTCACTCAGGGACAGGGATTGGGTGACCACCTCTGGCTCTTCCTCTTCTTGTAATGGCCCTGGTTCATCATCATCCCTCACTACGCAGACTGATTGCTTTGTGTGTTTCTTCTTCTGGATTGGGGTGACTGATCCAGGCATGGGTTGGTTCTGTGGGTCGTCTGCAGCACCTGCTGGACTGTTTTCAGCTCCAGAGACCTGCTCTCCTCCTGCAGGCACTGAACAGTGTTGAGAAACACTCAATAGGTGTGGGCAAGGCCCCAACACGTTGCGTGATTTGTGTTTCTTGGGGATTGCCAGACTGACAAGACACCTTTTGTAAGTGACAAGAGTTGTTTCTTTCTTTCAGCTTCTTCAGAGAGGGACAAGAATAAACTGGAAGGGAGTCTATGTCAATAGTTCTAAACAATCAGGAAGAGGACATTTGTCCTAAGTGGGTTTATATCTCAGATTATATGGAAAGCATTATAGGAAACGAGTGAACTGAAGTCCAGAAATTAAAATAAGAAACAATAAAGTCATGAGAATTGATGGAATATATCAAGAATGGGTAAAAAAGGAACAAAGGGTAAAGCACTGGTAGACAGAATCTATAGGTTAGGAAACAAAATTAATGTAAAGTAAAAAGAAGAACATACTTTGTAAAAAAGGATGTGATGAAACTTGTTAAGCAGACAAACTGAATGTTTCAGATTGATTTCATGGTCTACCCATGTCTAAAATGTTAAACTGTTATACTTGACTCCTCCAATTCTTTACATTTTCTTCTGCAGTCATTTTCAAGTGTAGACCAGAACCAAACAGCAAAACCTGTGTTGTGTCATGTTTGACCCAGCATGCTTCTATAGATTACATCCTAATCACTCTAAAACTCCCTCTTGTGCAGGTTTCCAGAAAAGTGTTTGACCTTTAATTAAATACTTTTTCCTCAAGGCAACTGAGTTTTGTGAGTCTCTTGAGTGCCCTTTAGACATATTCCACTGAATGGTATATTGTATGACAAAAAAAAAAAAAAAAACAAAAACACAAAACTAAAGTACAATTTTTTTTCTTTTTTATATTGTAGAAAATACTTTTATGTTTCAACTCCTGTGAGGCAAATGATTCTTCTTTTCCTTTACCAGTTATTTTCTCACTTCTAGCAATACTTGCTTCTGGGTTTCTTTAAATATGTCATTTTATTTTACCACATATATATGTTTATTTAGCTATTTTATGTTCTATTTTCTTATATGGTTTCAAATGCCTCACTATAGCCATTAATGGTATTTTAGCTTTAGGTCTTTCCTTTTTCCTCACTTAAGTCTTGTCTCTGTTCCATTCCAAATATTAAATTCTGTCTTTCATCCTCAGACTAATTTCTGTAATCTCCTTAGAGTGTGTGGTTGTGTTACAGTTTGTTGCTTTCATATTATTCTGTTTTAAATCTTCAAGCTTTGTGTTCAATTGAACATTACTACTAGAGCTTCATACAGTTCAGTTCACATGCATATTATTTGGTTTCCTTTTCATTCTGTTTTCCTGTTTTACATTGTACAAATACCAAATGTAAATCTAAACACAGAGGAAACTCACTGTTTTTCACAGTTTTCAAGAAAATAATAAAGCAATCCTCTTTTTCAAAATCTGAGAGTACTTTTAACAGCTTAGCTTTACTTCCATGTCTGTGAAGTCATCCCCTACTAGACTTTGTCCCTGAAATCAAAGAAAAAAAAAAAGCTGAAATCCACTTCATATCAAACAATTTCAATAATCCAGGGGAAAGAAGCTCTCAGGTCCCAGAAATATTCCCTAATGACTTGCAAGTGTTTTAAATTTTTAATAGTGGTAAGATAAGTCAGAAGAATGTATGTTTGATTGTGCTTTATCACCAAAGGAATCATCAAGAAGTGATACTTCATGAAAAAATATATGTGATATTATAATATGATCCCAGACAACAAAAGCTGCTATTTGAATTGTGATACATTAGAAGATCAATTCAATTATTTAAACCTAACCTACAAGAACCATCATAGATGCTGAAGAGTTCTCTTAGATATTTGTATAGAACTGGTATATAGGACAGATACATGGTACCTGATAGAGAGTTTTGCCATTTTAGGGCATCTAAAGGCCAAGGAAGGTGCTGCAGGATCTCTCAGATGGTAGCAGTCTTTTAAGTTTAGAACACTGAAACAAGCTATAGGATGGGATTCAATATCTGAACATAGCTTATAATGTGTATATCCAAACTCATTAGAAAGATGTAAATCTTTCACAAAACAGGGACCTGTTTAAAAAACTAGTGTTTAAAACTGTAGCACATTTTAAAGGTCCAGAAATGTTTCATATTTCATTTATATTAAATGCTTTGCATTAATTGTTTTAGAACAGTTTTGGTTAAGCTGTTTAAAATTTAAAAATAAAAATAAAATTTTAAAATTTACAAAAATTGATTATGTTGTTAGGAAAAAAAGACCTACATTTTTTTTTTTACTGGTAAAAAATATGAATATTTTGAGAGGAAATCCTGAATAAAATACATATGTTTGTGAAAATGATAGAATGATTTAGTAAAAATACCTCAACAACAAAATTAAAATCAAACACAACTTCCAAATAACATTAGGTTACATGTTGTTTATCCTGATGATCATTCTAGTCATGCGTGGGAGATAATTATGTAGTAGATGGAACAAGAGGCAGATATACCAATCATTGCTTACTACAATCTTCTTACAGACTCTTCCTAGCCAGCCTTAGACACCTAACAGTTGGGAAAATGCTGTTCTAAACCAGGATTATTAACTGTCTATTATACATGTAAAAGTTCAAAGAGCACTCCAGACAATTTATATCCCTAGGAGTTTACAGTGGTACTTTCTCTGTAAGTATTTCTGTCTGTTACATATAGGAAACTTGGGTGCTTAGCTTGTGCTATTACTAGTCTAACTTTTAGGCAGTTAAATTTCAGTGAAGTTGTGAGCCAAGAACCTAAATATCTGTTTCTTAATACATTCAATAACAGACTCAAATATTAACAACTGCAAAATATTCCTCCCAGCTGCAGATACATGGTTGTGTCATGTAGATGGTAGATGTCCATATTTAGTATGCTGAAAAACTTTTAATATGTTATTTCCTCATTTATTGCAAGTGAATCTTAAATGACTGGTTCAGATGTAGACTTTAAATTTTCATCAGATGAATACCATCCTAAGATGTCAAGTAAACGACAATGTTCATAACTACACCCTTACATCCAGACCAGCACTTTTCAGACTTCTTACCAGTCAGGCATCGTTTACTCAGAGAATTGTGCATCAAAATGAGCCACAGCCACACCTATAATGGTCTACTGAATTTATAAATAAGAAAACTGCACTGCTGTAAGTACTTCACACATTTGTTAAAACACAGGAAAAAAATCTAGGCAAAACAAAGCTTTTCTGAAAGAATTCAAAACATAACCTACCTACTATTTTAGCATGTTAGTCATAGGGTAATTATTATTACTTTCCTCTTACTTCCAAAATTATTTTAATATACCCAGATTGTAGCCCTGCAAGTAATATTTGTCACATTACTGGTAAGAGGATTTAGGCTTTTAACTGAGTTGACAGAGCAGGATCACAGTACTTTTCTGGGGTTCCTTGAGACTCAGGTTAATTTTGCTTGTTTTACAAATGAAGTTTTAATTATATTGTTAAGATATGAATTAGTCTAATAATAGATTCTTCGTGAAATGATGACACAGAATTTGTTGCACCAGGCAACACAGAGTCACAGAATAAAGATATTCCTGGACCGAGGGGATTTGTGTAAGACATGAGCTAACATGGTCATAGACCAGCAGAGAGGCAAAACCAAGAAAACAGTGAGTCAACATGATTGCTTTTGGCACATCTGCTGTTGTCAAGGTTTTTAAATTCAACATGGGCAAGAAGAATTTAGGGAAAAAAAAATAAAAAAAGAGCTTTTAGATATTTGGAACATATGGGATTGAGTGTATTGTCAGCAAGTCTCCAACTACAGCAAGCTGTGTGGTGTGGTCACCACAGTTAAAGGGAAGGGATGCCACCCAGAGGGACCTGGACACTCCTGCAAGATGGGGCCATGCAAACCTCATGAGGTCCAAGAAGACCAAGTGGAATGTCACACACCTGGGTCGGGGCAATCCCAAACTCAAATACAGCCTAGGGGATAAAGGGATTGAGAATAGTTCTTAGGAGAAGGACTTGGGGTTGCTGGTTGATGAAAAGCTCAACATGAACAAGCAATGTGAACCCACAGAAACACTAATTAATTGGGCCAATGAACAAGCTTTCAGTTCCCTAAGGTGTATAGATAATGATAAGATTTAATGAACCTGAAAATGTAAACTTTCTTAGGTTTTGACTTTTAAGTGTAACCAACTCCCTGCGGTGCAATCTGGAAGATTACGTGGGATGCATAAACTCTTTTTACAATTCATGATGAGTTATATGCCTCTGGATTCAAACTGGAACAATGACTGAGTGAGAAACCACTTATAGGTAGCCAATAGCTGCTACATAGAGGCACAGTCAGCCTCCTGTGCTTTCAGTGAAGAATCTGAAAGGCATTTCCAGGTCAGCATACAGTTATGTAACCAGTTCTCCCTCTTATGAATTGAATGAAAAGGTGCTGGTTTTGGTTCCCAGATAGCTCCTGTTCTGCATGTCCTCTCACCTCCCTAGAGACATTCTTCTCTGTTGTCTAGCTCAGCAAAGACTTTGTCTGGAATTTTTTCCTTTGCACCAAAAATAATTTCTTGTTCTGTGCATTTGAGACACTTTCAAAATTAATCAAACTGAGGACTCAGTTTCACATGAATCTATAATGAAAAAGTAAAAACGAAACAAGTATTCTCCCCAACCCTGTTAAAATTTTTGCAAGGTTTTGACACATGCTCAGCAGTGTCCTCTTAGTCAGATTCTTTACACACTTTGTGCACCAGGATCAAACATCATAATTCTGTATTTAACTTCTGAATTCTGACCTGGATGCCTCATAGTAACTAGACCAAGAGTAGCATTTAGCATAGAGTTTGGAACAGAAGGAATAAATCCATAATTGTTCAGAAACCTTGAACAAAATGCAGGCTTCAGAGATCAGACTGAATCCTATGTGGAACACCCATTCTTGTCATACAGTGACCAATCTGGAAATAGTAAAAGAAATATTTGTTGTCCAAGAGAAAATACAATGATGCCCGATGAACTCTGATGACACTTCCTAGTGCCAGGTGCCTGTTGTGTATAGTAGAATGATCAGCAACTGAATTTCTCTCTCTTAATTCAGTTCCAAGCAATGAGTTGCTGATTGCACACTCTGCCTCCTGTATTGTTAAGTGACTGACTGTGGAAACATGGTGCAAATGTGTGGAAAAAACATATGGATGGCAATTTTTGGAGGCTGGTTAGGTAGCATTCTGATGAGTTGCAGAGATGAGTGGGAATGTTCTTGAGAAGAGTAACACTATGACACAAATGCCATGTGTTCTAGTTCAAAACCAGCAGTTAGTGCAGCTGTGTCTGCAGTAGCCTCTCACATTCCTTGCATTCTGAGCAGGTATACTGCTGTTTGGCAACACCTGCTATATTGCTGACCTGCCTACACAAAAAGGTGAAACCAGCAAGATTCACTAGTTACCTGCAGATGCCAGGAGCTGATAATCCTTCAAAACCCACGATCATATTTGGTCTAACAAAGATATTTACATCTCAAAGAAGTAAAATAAAGGTAACTAGTAAAAATACAGAGACCAGTGGTATCACTTGTCTATAATTAAGCACTTTCTGAAGCTATTTGAGCTTCACTGGCTCATCCTGCCTGTCTTGTAACTGCCACTACCAGAGGAAATGATCTCACATCTTGGTATCATAACTGCTAGTCCCATATGGATAGTGCAGATGTTTGTCTGAATTATGACTAGGTGACTGTTTAGACAACTAAGTTTGTCTCACTATCTCTTAAGAAAAAAAAAAAAGAAAAAGTTTTCAGATATTAGGGGTTTTTTACCTCTCCAGAACAATTTCAGAAACTCAGTTAATGACAACAGTTGACATAATTAATAAACAGGGGTTTATTTTTGATAAATTCAACCTCATGTAGATTTTATAGAGAAATACTTCCTGGTACACGGGTCATCAGAAAAAATCTATAGCAATTCAGCTGAAGAAAGAGAGTAGGAAACCTTTCTCGTTAAATCTTAATGCAAATAGATCTAATTTTAATGGAAGGAGATTAAGTCTGTTTTCTTTTTTGTTACTTTACATATCTAATAACTTCTGTAACCGTGTAGTCCTCTCTGGATTTTGTTCATCTTACTATAACTAGACATGACTGACTTCAAAAGAGCAGGAGACCAGAAACTCATTTCTAATCTGCTGGTAGGGCTTATATAAAATGAACCTTAGCCATATAAAATGAATCATTACCGCTCTCCATTTTCCAGAGTAGCCAAATAAAACCAGAATAAGTTACAATAAAGTATCTGGGGTGATGAGTATATGCCATAACACGCACCAAGAGTGGAAGAAGTGTCTTCTGGTACTGATAATAGTCAAATTATCTAGCTACTATACAGCAAGATATAGGGAACACACTTAGATCCCAAATTTTACTAGTCACCTTGTCATGACTTCAACCTGAGCACAATGATTTTACCACCACGAGACTTGTGGGTATATATTTATGGTGGGACATTCAAATATAAATCACAGAATCATAGGCTGGTTTAGGTTGAAAGAGGCCTTCAAATATCAACTGATCCTATCCCCCTGCCATGGGCAGGGCCATCTTTCATGAGATTTGCTTTCTCAAAGTCCCATCCAGCCTGACCTTGAACATTCCCAGTGATAATGCATCCACAACTTCTCTAGGAAACCTGTTCCAGTGTCTCACCATCCTCATCATAAAAAATGTCTTCCTTACGTCCAGTCTAAAGTTACCTTCTTTAATTTAAAATTGTTGCACCTTGTTCTGTTACCAAAGGCCTTGGTAAAAAGTCTTTCTCTGCCTTTCTTATAATCCCTCTTTATGTAGTGAAAGGCTACAATAAGGTCTTCCCAGAACCTTCTTTTCTCCAGGATAAAGAACCCCAAATTTCTCATAAATAACCTGAGATATCCCGGCAATAGAGTAAGAAATGAAGGTATGTCTAAGACACAAACATAAGAAGGTTGTTAGATTCTTTCCAGAAGACCGTGCATAAGTCAATTTGGGTCAAGAATTATTGTTTGTATTGATGTTTGCTCTAAGGACATTACCTGAGTTTGTATCTTTGTGTCTCCTGTTCCCTCCAGCCCATAGTTTGTCTGCCAGAGAAGCAAGCAACTCTACAGCAGTTAGAAAGTAAACCAACAAATAGTCGAGTTGGATAGCACAGAGCGCTTGCATTTGAGTCCACAGAGATGTCAGAGCTACCATCTGGAGACAAGTACTAAGAAATACCAGACTTGAAATGCATCAGAGATAATGTCTGAACTCTTACCTTTGTAGAATCAAAGATGTAAGGATTCATCTTACATATTTCAGATACCTTCTTTATATTTTGAATTGTCTTCATGAGCTATACCAGAAGCCTAGGATGATGAGCTCTGATGTGGGCATCTTCACTACATTTGCATCTGTGTTCCTTACAGGAATTAAGGAACTACAGGAATCAAAGCGATGATGAGGATTGGCAGATGGATGATGTCCACAACCAGGCAAGAAAGACACTCCTGGTTTTCACCCAGGGTCTAGCCAGCCTTGGTTGGGAACCAAATAGGAGATCACTATCAGGTGGCACTACCTTTAGCATTAGCATCAGGTGTCCCACCTCCAAGTTAATAGCATAAAATCTGGCTCTGCCAACAGGGGTGTTGGGTGTGAGCTTATCTACATGGTAAACATACTGTGTAGGTTCTCCAGTTACCAGAAGCCCCCCATCCATTTCTGCTGCTCTTTCCTATAAAGCATGATACCCTTCTTTCCCTGTCACAGCCTGTCCTCCCTACAGAGCTTGTATTCACCCATTGTAACAGTCCAGTTGTGAACTCTCCCACCATGTCTGTGATCTGAATGCAACAGCACAGCCCTTCAACTGCAGAGAGGCTTCTAATTTCTTGTTTGTTCCCCATACAGGAGAAATCAGTGTACAGGCAGTTCACAGAGGCATCTAAACATGCTGATTTCCCAGAAACAACATAGAAGTATTCCTCATAATGTTGCATAGGCAAGTCCTTATTTATGTGCATATACTTGGAGTGACCCCATTTCAGTCCTACTCTGTTGATTCTGAGGTTCCTCGTCTTTAGATCACCCACATCCCCTGCTTAAAACTCTATCCACACTTTCCCACAAGATTATTGATCATTCTCTCCTTTTCCTGTTGTTCCTAGTTTAAAGGTCTTCTGGACATTTTGTTGGTAAATATACTTTTACTTCTCTTAGTCAGTTGGGTCGCATTTCTTCCATCCAGTTGTCATAGAAACCAAACCCCTGTTTCTGACACCAGCTCCACAACCAATTTTTGTCCTACAGGAGCCAGCCACTTCTGAAGTCCTTCAACCTGCACAGGCAGGATAGAGGAGAAAACAACTTGTGCCCCCACGCCCTTGAGCATCACTCCCAGAGCTGTAGTAGGTACTTTTCAGAACACCCCTGAAAGTATTATTTATGTCCATGTGGAAAAGCAGTAGCAGGCAATGGTTTGAAGACTGGGTGAGCCTTGTCAGCCTCTCCACAACAACTCAAGTGTGAAACTCTGTGAGAGACTAAACCATGAAGTGTCTGTCTCAAGGACAACCTTGGATGGAGGATGCATGCAGAAGAGCTGTGTGAGCTGGGCAGAGCCTGTCTTGGCCCGGACTATGTTGTCAGGAGCTGAGCATGTGGGCGAGTCAGGGGCTGTCCTCAAAGCCCCAGGGACACCTCCAGCCTGTCCCCCCTGGCCGGGGAGGTGGAACATGGGCTCCCCAGGCTATGGAAACCCCTACACTTGAAGTCGTCCAGGGCCCCTCGAACACGAGACACTCACATGGCACCCATGTGTACCTGAAAGAGCCTGTGCCAACCTGGAGAAGACCTGGGATGTAGGTACCTGAACTGGACCCTACTGAAACTGGTGCAGACACTGCCTGGGTCTCTTTTTTTGCCTGCTCACCCCTCTCCCACCTGCTCACCACCTCACTGCTGCTCCACCACCCACCCCTGGAGCAGAGACAGCTCCAGCCCAACAGCACACCGTAGGTCCGTGGTGGGAACTGCTCTGGCAAATCTCTACAGACTGCTTGCTTGATTTCTGCCTTTTATTTTCACTCTGTCCTACCGCTACTCTTTTCTAACATTTTTCTGGTTTTGTAATAAAAGCTGTGTTGGGTATACAGCAGTTGACCTTGTTTGTGTCTTAATCTCACTCTTGGGATCATATTGAAACCTCCCCCGACATTGGATTGGGGCAACCTGCAGCAACCAGAAAACCTCCCTAGATTACAGATCAGGTTGGCAGATAGGAAACCCTATTGCTGATAGCAGGGTGTCTCCCACTACTAACAATCTGCTTCCTTGTGGTGCTCCTGTGTGGCTCAGGATCAACTGGCTCAAATGTTTCTTTTTACAGTTCTCCTATGAGAACAGTGAACTTATTACGTACATGCAAGTCTTCAGGAGGAGCAGAAACCATCTTCCTGGTGCCAGCTTCCAGCCTTTGCCATCATGGGAGTTTCCAGTTCCCACCCTGTCAGGCACAGGCTCTTCCTGCCCTTCTGCTACAGTTGGAATTTTGAGCTGTTGAAGGTACAGTCTCTCACAGAAGAACCATTTAGTTGCTTGCATTTAATCTCTGATGCTGTTCATTCTGCTGACCTCTTCCTGCAGCTCTTTCATTTGGTGGCACAGCTTCTTGACAACTGCACAGCTGCTACAGGCTGTAAGACCATCTGGCCTAACCTCAGTGATATGTCCCGGGCACTCCATGCAGCCTGGGATTTGTACATCTGAACCTTCCTTCCATAGATTTGTCCAGGTCAAGCCTTGGATGTCACAGGGACAGTAGCTCTAACAGCATCTGGGAACCATGCCCTGTCACCTGTGGCATTTCACCACCATAGCTAGGGACATGTGTGCTGCTGGCTCCTTCTTTGTGCCCTTCTGCACAAAGTGCTGCATATGTTGGCTGCCTGAGCTGCACACACGCTGCTCACTGAGTGGAACAAGCAATGGAAATGGGAAAGCAGGACTGAAGCACTCACCCCAAAATGAGATACCCTGAATGTAATATTTTAGAAGTTCAGCACTTGAGCCCAGTCTGTCATTCAAAGTGACTGACTTAAGTGCCTGTCTTAAATTCTGAAGCAGTCTGTAGGCAGTGCTGAAAGATTCCAATGGGTAGAACCAGATCTAAAACTGCTCTTAGGTAGCTTGTGACTTGCTAGGCACAGTGTTTTGGAAGGTATTTTTGATTCATTCTTTCAGGATTTCCTGATACTCTCCTCAGTGTAGTTCTCCCCTCAAATGCAAAAGTTGGCATATATTTTATATATGATATTTGATATTTTATATCATTTCTAAAAGAAAGGAAGTGTACTGGTTTGGGGGGGTCCCAAATATAATTTTGGGGTTCCTTTGGGGTATCCTGCCTTCCCCAATTTAAACACTCTGTAATAAACTGTTCACTTGCTGCTAATTTTGTTCAGTTTTCCATCACCTGTATTGAACCTGCCCCTGAATGATAAAAAAGTGGCTCAAACCACCACAGGAAGAGATTGGGGTTACCAGAAATTACTGATCTCATACACAGAATGAGAGCTGCAAGATCAATTTTATCTTTACCTGAAAGGATGGTATTTTGTTCAAACTGAAGGTATTTTTTTCAACTGTTAGTGTTTTTATTTTTTTATCAAGTTTAATGAAAGATGCATATACTCTTCTGCTACTAGGCCACAGAATTTTAGGAAACATCCTATGGCGATGTGAAAAAAAGTAGACAACAGAATATATTTGTTTTTTTCTTTAGGAAGTTTGCATTCTTGGGCTTGTACTGATAAAATTTTATTAGAAGTTACAAAGGCTGCTACCAACATATCCCACTATACAGAGCTGATAATGCTTGATGTTTACAGTTGCCACCAAGGACTGCTATGCAGAAAGGCTCTTGGTTGTACTTACTCCGGTGCAGACCAAGGTCAGTGCTAAATCTTTTGTACCACACTGGGGGTGCAGAAAGTAAAAGCCTGCATCTGCAACAGAGTATGGACAGGACATGTAACCCTAAACTGAACAAGAAGATGTTCTGTCCCATATATATCATACTCAGTTTAAAGCTGAGGGATCGCAAGGGTCAAACTCTCTTCTTCAGTGCCCAGTGTCTGAGGAGGATTCTGTCCGTTCTGCCTTTGATCCCAATCCATGTGTTCCTGAATCCAGTTCCTGAATCCAGCTCCCATCTGCTGCTCAGTCCAGTCTGGGACTTCCCCAGAGCCTGCTCCACACCATCAGTGGTGGTGATGAGGTAGTTGCCAGCAAGGGGTTTGGGTTCAAAATTGACTTTATATATATTTCCTTTTATGATTGCTGTTTTCATTAAAGTGGTTGTAGGTTTATTTTCCAATCCATAAATCTCTCTCTCTTATTCACTTTCTCTTCTTTGGGAAGGGAGAGGGGATAATAGAGAACATCTGTCATTTGTCCAGTGGCTGACCCAGCCCTAACCCTTGACATTACCAACAGATAGTTACCCAGCAAAATTTACCTGACAAAGTATCTCATATCTAACTTATTACAAAAACAAATTCGTATCAAAAATTCTGGGAGAAAATTAGTGAAGATATATGCAAGCAGTTCAGTGAAATTCATAAAGATGTCTTATCTTTAGCTTGTAATAGCTTCCAGTGTGTTTCTGTGCATGCGTGGGGTGAACTTTCAGCACTTGAATGGAGTTGTCTAACAATTCTAAATGTTTTTTTTGCAGTGTTTGGTGCTGATGGCAAATAGACTTTCTAGTTCATTTTTTTTTTGTACTGAGAATTTTACACTTTTCCTATTTCAAATTGTAGGTTACGAAGTTAGAACTTTATATTTTACACCTAATGGACAAATAAATTGATTTTAAAACAGTACAATAAATTTCCTACTTGCAATTTGTGATATACCTGCAAAGGTTTCTGTGAGATTAGTTTTGAGATTACTATTTCTAGCTTCTATTGAAGCTGCTGCCTTGTTGAAGATGATTACTCTGCAACAACTCTGGTACTGTTGTCTAAATTTCTTTTGTCCAGTTAATATTCCCCTATCATAGAAGTTGGGGTTTGGTTCTTCTTTTCTTTGCTCTCAATTTCCCTTTTACATCTTACTTCCATATTAGTGGAAAGAAACTGAAGGGACAAAAGTATCTGCAGACTCCAAGGTAGATAATTAGGGATCTAGACACATCCTCCTTTCCTGCTTTCTAGGGCTGTATTGAAGAACTATTATGAAACTGGGTTGTTATAAAGAGCATGTGGCCATTAGACACCTCAGAAATGGATGTCAAAATGCATAGTGGATTACAGATAGGCTTAGTGGGCCCAGTAGTAACTGACAGGCAGCTGTCCCAGGACTCTTAACACGAGTTTGTCATCAGCTTCACCCTTTCTCAGCTGTTGATGATGAAATTGATGCTAAAGGCAGGTGCCTCTTTCTGCTCAGAAGCCACTCCTCAAGGCAAACGTGTCATGAACTTGTCAGGATGTGACATTTTTCTATTTAAAGCAGGTACCTCAAATAGTAAGACTATATGGTTCCAGCTGTCATTGAGGAAGTGGAGGATCTTAGCTGAGGCTGCTCAGCTTCAGCACTGACCCGGCCAGCAGCGGAGTGGCCGATCTTGGTGTGCAGGGGGAACACCAAGGTTTTCCTTAGAGACCACCAAAAGCCAGCAGCTCCCATGGGAGAGGCTGATGAGGCCAGAGCAGTGGCCACCACACCCACACCCATAAAAGCAGCCCTTTGGGGATGCAGCCAGCTGGTTGCTGCACACAGCATGGGCAGACAGACCACGGTGCAGTAGTTGTGTGCCCAGGTAGAGAACCTCCAGCAGCAGGTGGCTGAGCTGCAAGAGCCAGTCAAAAGGCTGCACAGCATCAGGGAGGCACAAAAGGACTTCCTTGTGATAACACAGCAGTAGAATGCAGCAGTATCCCTGCAGGTCAGGATGACCTTTTGATTTTTGTTTTTGTTTCATAGAATCACAGAATGTCAGGGCTTGGAAGGGACCTCTGGAGATCATCTAGTCCAACCCCCTTGTCAAAGCAGGATCACCTAGGGTAGGTTACTCAGGAATGTGTATCCAGGCAGGTTTTGAATGTCTCCAGAGAAGGAGAGTCCACAACCTCTCTGGACAGCCTATTTCAGTGCTCTGCCATCCTCACAGTAAAGGAATATCTTCCAGGAGGATTTGCTCCACTACTTTCTCCATGGACTGAGCCAACTGTAGTTATTGGATCCTCCTTCCCCTTTTTTGTAGGTAAGTGTGATGTCTGACTTATTTTTTGGTCCAGCCAATAGGAACCTGTCTTGACTGCCATGACTTGGCAAAGGTGACAGACAGTAGCCTTCAAAAGATATTGGTCAGCTCCTTCCTTGTACCTGTGCATTCCCTCAGGTCCCATGGACTTCAGCATGTTCAAATAAGCTGAGTGGTCTGTAAATCTTTTCTTGCTCCACAGTGGGTACATCTCTCCCACAGACTCTGGTAGACCTCAGTGGCCTGACTGCAACACTTGCCAAGGAAAACCAAGACAGAAAAAAAAAAAGACATTGATTACCTCAGCCATGTTCCTTGTCATTATCCCCTTGCCTCAGTAAGCAATGAGCCCACACTGTCCTTAACCTTCTTTTTGCTACCAACGTAGCAATAAATAAATCAGGTACAAATAAGAGCCATTGTGGAAGGATAAACATCAGCAATGAAAAGCTACCTATCCATGCTTAGAAGTCTACAGAGAGAACGACACACATGCTGAGGGAGGGTGTTGCAAACACAAGCATGTGGCCTGAGACAAGGTGCGCTGGAAAGTCAGTAGGAGAAGAGAGTTTGGCTTGAATTTTATCATTTATTAAATTTTGCATAAGGCCTTCAGCACCCTGAGCAAGCACAAGTTGTTAGAAGTTTGTTTCCAGAGTTGGACAAGCTATTTTAGAACAGGTAAGTGCTTCTAAATCAGATTCTTATTTTTAAAAAAGAATTAGCCTTCACAGACAGTTGACAGACAATTGCTTTACTAAAATAGACAGAATTTTGGGTGCTGGAATGTCTGACTTAAATCAGATTTTTACTTCCATAGGTACTTGAGACAAATTAAAAAATAGCAACTTAATCTACCTAAAAATAAGAATAAAGTTTGAAAGATAAGTATATGCAAATATTAGGCAGAGAAAAGGTCTTTAAAACTCCTTACCATTTTGAGTAGAGGAAAATATGTAATATGATCTCTTTCACTAAAGAACAAACAAAATAAAAATCACACAAAAGCCCCTAAACAACAATGAAATAAACCAAATGAGCTGAAAACACAACACAAACAAAATCATCATAGAAAAGGACTTGACATATTTAGCAAATATATACACAGCTGGAGTTAGGGAAAATAAAAATCTGAGAGACCAAATATACAATCCTTTCTCATACATTCTTTTCCAAATTAGTTTTCTCCTACATGTGAAAAATGCAACTGAAGAAGGTGCTAACTAGAACACATAGGAGAAGCCATGGTTTTAGCTATGGTCAATTCTAGTGCTGCTGGAGTTTAAGGGTGAATTATAGCCAGACAATAGGACAAAAAAGGACTGTGAAGATGTAAAGTTTCAAGGTCTATGTAGGATACTCCCATTGAAGGAGATGACAATAGGTTCACTGTTATGGCTCTTAAAATGGAACAAGAATGTTTTAGCAGACCAGTGATTCATCCTTAAGTTTCTTTTTGTGCAGTTTGACTGATCCTGTGCAGACAGTTCTCTGCTGGTAAGGCCACACCATTTGCACTTACCTAAGGCCACAAAAGAGAAGCAGCTGAGACAGTCTCAGATAAACCCATGGAACGAATTAACCACTGAGTAGTGTGGTTATTCAAGGGTGCAGTGTTTCATCTCATTCCCAGACTCTCTTACCTGGCTATACAGGCTTTGTTTTGTAAGACTATTTATATAAGTGACTGCTTATCACTGCACTTTCACTTACAATCATAGATAAACATTATCATTCAGCCTGAAATTTGCTGTACTCCAGTGTTTCAGTGCTCAGAAGTTCTGTATAACAAGACCAGCCTAGACTATGCTATTTGTAAATTGTTTTACTGAGTTTGAAATGTGTTCTGTTCCAGACCTAAAGAAGCATTGTCAGTTTGAAGGCTTGTCTGTTTTCGCAGCTGAATGACAGAAAGTGCTTCTTCCTGCACATCATCTCACTTGAGTAATTAATAGCAGATATTTATGCATTCTGCTTGCAAATTTCTCCTGTATGGATAATCTGCAACTTCTCTAAGCAGTATCTGCAGCCTTCATTATTCTTGTCACCAAGTTTTGCTTAATGTCTAATTAAAGTTTGTAACTGACATGGAAAATGATATAATCTACATAATGTTCAGCTATATGTCTTCTATGTTTCCTGAGAATAGCTTTGTCCTAGCAAGACTGATGGAGAAGAGTCACTGGAGTATATTAGTGTGACAGTCCTTCCTTCTACTGTTGGGCACATCACAGTAAATAATAAGTAATATCACAGCTTATAAAACTAATTATGAACCACTTCCTCACAAGATACCTGTGGCCTAGATGCCATAGACATCAATAAAAGTGTATTTTCTTGAAAGCTTTTTGCATATTTTACCCAGTGTTTCAAACCTCTGAATCATGGAGCTCATAAAGAGAAATCTACTCATGTATGGAACAAAGTAATGGTAGATAGATGTAACAACATTTTTGAAGCCACATTTACCACCACTGGTTTACTGAGGGTGTATATTCTGCAAAGGAACATCGTTTGACAGCAGCAAGTATATTTATTCATAGCAGACTTACCTTACTCCCACAAGCTGTGGGATATGATTATCTTCAGTACATAGGAACTGATTTTTGTGAAACATTGAAGGCATTGCTCACAGTATATAAATTTTCCTCACCACAGTTACCTTAGAGTGGTCTTGGATCAAGTGCATCAACAGAAACTGACATGTACATTCAGCATGAATTGAGCATGTGATCTCATGTTTTGATCAGGTGAAATATGTGGTAGTAAAAATTTAATTGTTAATAAAATCTGTCAAAATATTGCTGCTTGCCCTATTTATGTGTACACTGTGAAGACATAAAACTGAGTCAAAACTCAGAATCTTTCAGATATAAAAAATGAAAATGCCAAAAAGATGTTTTCTGTTCTCTATCAACATGACCTGTAAATTCATAATTTCGAAGGTTGTTCATGATCTCTCAACAAAAATGAACTTTATATTTCTAAAAGACAATACAACAGTTAATAATCATAGTCAGAAGAGTGGTTTATTTCCTTTTTTTGCTGATGAAACTTGTACAAGCCAATATGCATTTTTGCAGACAAAATGTAAAGGCAGGATATTTTATTTGTGTGAAGAAGTTGTCAAATAAAACTAGGATTATTTGCTTTCTGTTGTCAGAAGTTGCCCAGAAGGTTTTTCCCCTTTTAAATATGTTATTTGCAGAGGCGCTTTCACTGTCCGTGATTGTCTCAGTCTTGGCCAGAGGCAGGTCCTACATGGAGCCAGGGTTGCTTCTAGAAGCTTCTCACAGGAGTCACCCTGTATCATGCATCCCTGATACCAAAACTCCAACAGACACAAACTCTACAGGTTCCATGTAAAAATGCAACAGACAAGTGTGCTCGTTGGCTGAAATTCTGAAATTTTTGCTATTCTAGATAAAGCACATTTTTTTAAAAAATGGAAATATTGAATGAATATTTTTTAAAGACTGAATTATATTGACATAAAAAGAATGCACCTTAAAACTTGTTTATACAAAGATAAATACTATTATCCCACTTTTTTATCTACGAAAGCTGGGATTTAAAAAGTGATGTCAGTTGTATGAAGTTGCCATAGCATTTTCTCTTTCTTTAGCTCATTCTCTCCCGAACATTTCCAGCTTTCCTTCTGCATGAAGAATTGACCAGAGATCTACTCAGAGACCAACAGTAAGATGAGTGAGGCTGGAGCAGCCATCATGAAGCTGGAGCTGCCGCTAGTGCCAGTGCCATAAAGTCTGGCTACACAACCTCCAGCACGCACAGCTCTCCATACTCTTTTAGCATGGCTGGCTTTGTCATCTATTACAACCTTCAGCAAAGAACATATTAAAAACCAGAAAAAAAAACCCCAAACTATTGAGCTATCCATGATAACTAACACTAAAAAGTTACTTGCTTACTTCTCTCTGTCTTTAAAAAAAAAATAAATATAATTTTTTTTTCCTAGTCCCTTAACTCTATTGCTTTCTGGTTTGTGCTATCCCAGATGCACAGATAATTTTAAGCAATTGTCAATTTAAACCCACCAGGTTACTACGTTAATTTAAAATATTTTCAATCTTTTCTCCTGTAATCTAATTTTGACGTTTTCCTTTGGCTTCTACCTATTAATCTTTTATATCTTGGTCAGGTCCTACATCATCTTCTTCAAGTTTGCAAGTAGTTCTCAAGCTGCTTACTCATTCTGTCTTCACGAAGATATCCAAGTGCCTTTCTGTTCCTATACTTTGCCCAAATGTCTGAACATTTCTGATTTTCCTTATCATTACTATTCTTTCTGCATTTTTTTCCTACTGCAAAAATGTGTGTTCTCTACTTGCAGTATTAAGAAACAATGCTGTGGGAATACCACATGACAAAAGAGAAATATATGAATGGTATTACTGAACAGTAATCTAGGGTGCTGGATTGAATTACCTTTCTGATATCCCTCCCTAGGAGTCTCACTGTATTATTGGTTCAGACTCTTCTCTGCCCCATACAAATGCAGAATGTAGGCTGTTGTGTTTTATTCAGACACACCAAGTTCTTGCACCTTTGAAAAGGGAGGTTATATGAGAAGAGTCCTTTCCAAACATATTGTTACTTCATTTCTACCAAATTTTTGATTCCTAGAATTAGATTTGGATATCATGTATTTATAGAAAGAGACACCTCCTTCCCCCACAGTGGTGCAGGGGGATGGAGAATGAGGGCTGTAGTCAGTTCATCATGTTATCTCTGCCACTCCTTCCTCACGCTATTCCCCTACTCCACTGTGGGGCTGCATCCATGGGACACAGGCTTCTGTGAACTTCTTTAAGGTGGGTCCTTTCCATGGGCTACAGTTCTTCAAGAATTTCTCCAGCATGGGTCCTTTCCCCAGAGTGTAGTGCTTCAGGAACAGACTGCTCCAGCGTGTGTCCCCCACAGGGTCACAAGTCCTGCCAGCAAACCTGCTCCAGTGCAGGCTTCTTTCTTCATGGGGCCACAGGTCCTGCCAGGAGCCTGCTCTAGGGAAATAAGACACTTTTATTTTAAGCTATCTTTATTGTAGGCTACTTTTTGGTGTCTGATTTAGGAGTGGAATAACAGGCTTTGCCTGTTACGACATCCTATGGAGGATATATTTACAGATAAGTACTCTAAAAAGTAAAAATCATTTTCTGCCTGTTAAAAACTTCATTACAGTAAATATTGTTATACCCTACTATAAGATTAAAACTTCCAATTAGCCATTTAAATTCTAATGATGGGATACAATGTTTAAAAGGTACACATTAAGTGACTCCAACACATATGACAGCATGCAAAATTAGTGGGAAATGCAGAAATCCTAAAAAGAAGAAAAAATAATAAGGAAACTAAGAAAAAGTTTAATGTGAACAATGATTTAGTCCACATGCTCTATGGAAGCCAATCACCTGTTAACCTGAGGAAATATTTATTCTAATTTCTTTTCCTATCTAAAAAGAAGTTAAAATACCATAACAGATTTGTACATGTCTGCCAAAACATGTGTACTTTCATTTACACTGTAGATAGGGCTAAAAACCTGTGCTACTCTAAGTATTGCATAACAGTAGATTGGAGAATAGCTTATTATCAAATCTGGCACCTCCTGAGGTAGGAACACAGAAGGCATCAATACTGATTCTTTTCCAAGAAAAAAAAATTACTCCTTTAAGTATTTACACTATAAGAAATAGCCTGGCTAAAGCAACCTGATTATTCTGTTTCAGGTTCCTGTGAGATGGAACCTCCCAAGTAACCTTTGGACCAGAGCTGTGCTGCTTACAGTTTATCACACAACACAGAAACAAAAGCACAGTTAAAATAGAAAGTCTTACCCGAGGAATAAATAAGAGATGCCTAAAACTCACAGTCACAGTTGTACATAAATAGATCCAATGGATCCTTGTATACTTTCTAGCTTTTATATATTCAAAACTGTTTTCAGTCTGCCTCTAGATTTTCTAATAATTTATCTACCATGGCTTATGAACAACAGTCACAATGCTTGTGACAGTCCTTACCTGCATTTGAGCTCTTCACACTACCAGGAATATTTAGGGTGAATTGCAGATGTAGGTGTCCATCACAAAGTTACAAACGTTCAGATAAATCACACATTTTTTTATTTCTGTGACATGAATCAATTACTGATTCATATCTAACATGTGGTTTTCTATAATGTTCAACATCACGATCTCTATTCAGTTGCTGTTTTATATATTTGCATTGTTTCCCCTTAGAGCATAGTTGTCTTTCTATTGAAATGTATTGATCTTAGATATTTTTCTTTATACTTTGATTATTTTGAAATTCTTTTCTTTGTGCTTTTCATTATTAAATCTATCCCCCAGTGGTATGCATTATGTAACACAAATAGATTAAGACAAGGAATCAAAACAAGTTTGACTCTACTATCCTAAAATGTTTCCAACTAGTCTAATCTGGTGTAATCTGCATATATGACCAAGATATTCTCTATTATATATAAAATTAATTAAGCAATTGAACAGTACTCTGTGCAAGAGAAATCCTTACTGTACATTCATTGGACTACTTGTGTCTTTCCAAATTTATAGCAAATAATTTGATAACTGTTTTTTAAGTATTTCTTTGACTGTTTCTTTTGTTCAATTTTGTACTTCCACAATAATTTCCTAACTTCTTGTTTCTTAATGTTTATGAGAACGTCAAGTGAAATTATCTCAAAATTCTGTACCAGTCATCTTAAATCAAACTAAATTCATTGTTCATTGAGATGCTTTGGAAATAACATTATTATATATTTCAAACTCTGATGTCTTTCCTTTTTTGCTACTGACAGTTCCATACTTGTTCTTAAATATAAGTTTTACACTATATTGTAATTAGAGATCAGTTAATATGGTGGCTGAACTAGGGAGCTTCTCAGTATAGTGAAAAATATTTATCTTTTTTTTTGTTATGTGGCATAAATTGTTCGCTAGGTGTTTTTTGAACACAAACCTGAAGAAAAAGTGAGCTGAAAGCAGTCTGAAAATGCCATACAATTTTCAGTTTATGATGTCCACATTTTTATTAGCATTTTAATACCTTAGTATTCTTTCCAAGCAGTCAATGTTTAATGAAGTGAAATAACTTGAAACCAATTCATAATCTCTGAAAACAAAGTATATAGAGTACACTTTTTCTGATTTCTTACTGATCCATCTTTTAAGGGTATTGAGAGGAAAACACTTGAATAGATACATAGAGTTTTCACATCTTGTTTCAACACCAATTGCTGAGAATTTCATACAAATGTAAGCGAGATACAGCCTGACAAATTGCTCCAAGATTTTGTCCTCACCTCAGGCAAAGATTCCTGTTAAGTTAAAGTGATCCATTTTCCCCCTTATTATATTTCATATTACCAACAAAATACACTGGTACGTGCTCATATCAGCCTGACTGAATGACATAAATATTGTACAACGTTGCTAATGGTACCTTGTTAATGGAGGGGAACAGAACAGAAAATATGTTCATGACCAAAAAAGGTGGAGAAGAGATGCTTTTATTTCGTTAGCCTAGAAAATCCCAAATTACTAAAATTATTGATCTATGGAGTGCAGGAAACATTGTTAGGGTTTTGGCACTACACAGTGACTCACCTAAAAATGCCCTTTCCCCTTCTACCTCGCTTCTCTCCACCTGGCTTCAAGTTTTAGAATCACTACATTTCACCTTTCCTTTTGTGAATTTTTTCACTGTTCCACTCTAGGGCAAGACTTAAAACTCTTGTTTATAACAAAACTCTATATCCAGACATTCTTGTTTTACACTTCTGCAGTGTACCAAGTTTAACATTGACATTTATTATAATTATGATAAAATTAGGAAAACTAATATTAAATTTAAGTTTCATTCAATACCAGTCTCTGGAAAAGTTGGAACGTTTAAATTTTGTTGTTTTGTTTTTTTTTTTTCTACTGTATAACATTTTTGTTCTTCTACCTGTATCATTTATAATAAAAATAAATTTACTTCCTAAGTCTAGCAAACATAAAAGATTTACTTTCTTTATGTATGTGTAAAGGGAGGAGAAATTTTTTTTTTTTTTATTTAACTGCTAAAAGTTGGAGAAAAAAAACAAACATTTTTTATGCAAGTGTAATTAAGCACATCATAAATGAAAAAAAAAAAAAAAGTACAGTTTGTCAAGTTTCTGAAACCTAATTTCTGCTCTCATGGACTTAATTTGAATAGGAATAGGTCCTATAAGTTTTTTTGACTGATAGGTCATTTTATGCAAGTAATACTAAGAGTCAAAGGCAGCTGTATTTTAAACATCCCTGTCTTAATCACTTTATATCAATCTTACTTAAGTGACTGTGGCAAGATGCTTGCAAATATCTCCAACCAAGATATATTAGCTAAGGGATCATGGCAAGTGAAACTGCCAGTAAATGGTGGTTTAACTATGCTATTTCTCAAAATATTGTGGTGCTCACAGTAGTCATTGGGTGTTTCACATTCACATCTCATAGATAACATTAAAAATAAAGACAGATATGGAGAATTTCTACTTTTATTCATAACCTACTGATATTAGAACAAAAATGTGTAGAGTTTGACTGCTAAGGCAATGAAAAATAAAAGAACTTAACTGAATTTGTCCACTTGGAAGCAGTTCCCAGATATTTGATTTAATTTCTGGTTGAAGCATGGAATTTAGAGAACAATCATTAGACTGTAAAATATTAATTCTTGTACACTCTAATACAGTCCATGGAAAAAGCTGTACATATATGTTTATATGGGAAAAAAAAAAGTGACTAAGAGTATAAATAGAATGTTTGGGTGTATTTACAACAATATTAGTAATACTGACCATGGTTTTTTTTCCAAACAATTTAGTTAAGCCTACATCATATCCATCCTTAGACCTTAACTCTGATGGCTGAATTTAGAGCTCTTTGGTCCTACATTCCCTCTTAAATTAGTGCAGTAATTTTCTGTATCTCTCCCTCTGTCTGGTTAAAAAGAGTTTTCTGTCTTTGATAGACATAAACACAGCCTGTAATGAGTAAACTGACACATTAGGCTTCTTTATTAACCTCCTAAAGTAATCAGTGTGATGCCAGTTGTCACTGAAGAAAAGCCAATACATTGTGAATTGTAAATCTATTTTTCTGCAGACTAACTTCCCTGTGTAAGGAACCAACGTTGTTCAGCCTGAAGTTGTTGCAAGGTAGGTGTCAGTTTGTTCTCCCAAGTAACAAGCAATAGGACAAGAAGAAATGGCCTCAAGTTGTGCAAGTGGAGGTTTAGGTTGGATATTAGGAAAAATTTCTTCACTGAAAGGGTTGTCAAGTAATACAACAGGGTCACCAAGGAACTGGTGGAGTCACCATCCATGGAAGTATTTTAAGTGCTTATGTATCTAGTTTAGCAGTGACCTGGCAGTACTGGTTTTTCAGTTGGAATTTACTATCTTGAAGATGTCATCCAATCAGAACGATTCTCTGATTCTATGATTTTCTAGTTTTAAATTAGCAGATAAGAAGTTCAAAGGTCATGCAAATATCATACTTTGAAGAATACACAGTTTGCAAATCACTTCGTAAAAGAAGTGAGAACATGCAAAGAAAAAGGTGGGGTTGTTTTTGTTTTGTTTTGTTTTTAAATTTTTAACTGGTTTTTGGACTGATATTTTACTATTCACTCTTTTACTACTCAGAAAAAATTAGATGTATATTTGAACAAACTTTAATTAAAGGAGTTACGATTGACTCAATTCCTATCCTGGTCCCACTCCTTAACTTCCCAGTGCCCTTACAAAGAGCTGTTACCTTTATATAGTTTAGGTTTCAGTGCTTACTGACATAATTTTGAGAACCTGTCTTTTAGGAATTTATAAAATCAGATATATTTAACAAATTTACCTTTTTGTTAGCCATATCACTATGTGCTAATCATTACTAAGCTAATTTGTACAGTTGTACAGATTAGTATTTATTGCAAATTGTTTTCACTAGAGGGAACAACAGAGGGAGAAAAAAGAAGGAGCAAACAAGGAAAAATGGAAATTGGTTTGAAAATATTTTTCTCTGGAAAATTTAAAAAAGTAATATTTTGGACCCAGTATTGTTTTGGGCTTTTCATATGAATTTAAGACCTATATTATGTGATTGCTGGCAATTTCACAGAAAAAATAAGTTTGAAAAAGAAAAAAAATGTTTAGCTTAAACAATTTTGGAATCCTTTTAGCCTTCATTTTTCAGTGCTGAATGTCCTGTCCCTAAAATCTAACACTCTTCTTTCAAAAGCATCTATGTTGGCCTTGTTTAGCTGACCAATTTTCTGCCATATATTATCTGTACTGTCTGGAAGCTGTATAAACAATATATGATAGTTTTTTTCTTCTATGAGAATCAAGGAATGCTAAGTAGGTATCAAAGTTGTTTATGTTTCTGTGACTCTATTGCTGAGCAGTGCTTGCACAAAGTCAAAGCCTTTTCTGCTTCTCACACCGCCCCACCAGCGAGTAGATTTGGGGTGTACAGGAAGCTGGGAGAGGACAACTGACCACAACTGACCAAATGGATATTCCATACTATATGATGTCATGCTCAGCATATAAATCTGGGGGAAGAAGAAGGAAGGGGAGGATGTTCAGAGTCATGGTGTTTGTCTTCTCAAGTAACCGATAGGCATGGTAGAGCTCTCTTTTCTTGGAGGTGGCTGAATCTAGTGGGAAGTGGTGAATGAATTCCTCATTTTTTCTTTCCTGAGGGGAGGCAACCAACTCAAAAACTCCAACAGATATTTTCAAATTGATCTGCTTGGTATCAGCTTGCTCCTAGGAGTTCGGGGGTCATCTGATGGTGGTGATATCCTGGTTGAGTGATGCCATATGTTGAACTACATTCTTCAAAAAACAGAACTGTTCCAGAGCCAGTGCAAGAAGGGTAATTTCTCCATATTACAGAATTTAGACTCACCAATATTCATATGAGTTTCAGTAAACAAAGGGGAAATTTTATACAGTTCTGAAGTAAAAGGTGATTGCTTTTGATACAATGGATATTTTTTTTCATGCTTTTCATGTTCAAGTATCCAAAATACTGTTATATCATACTCTTAAAACAGGAATATTAAGAGTAATCATTTGCAAAGTCACAGAATAATTGAAATTGGAAGGGACCTCTAGAGATAATCTGACCCAACTCTGTTTCTCAGGTAGGCTCATGTAGATTAGGTTTCCCAGGACCATGTCCTGACAGCTTTTGAGTATCTCCACAGATGGAGACTTCACAGCCAGTCTGGGAAACCTATTTCAGTGTCTGACATCCTTGGATTAAGAAAGTGTTTTCTTGTGTTGAGATGCAATTGAATATATTTAGTTTGTGCCAATTGCATCCTGTCCTTTCACTGGCCATTGTCAAGAAGAGCCTGTTTCTCATCTTCTTTCTTTTCCACTTGATATGTATATACACTGATGAGATCCCCCAAGTCTTTTGCAGTCTGAACAGTCCCATCTCTGTCTCTCCCTTTTCCACTTGATATGTATATACACTGATGAGATCCCCCAAGTCTTTTGCAGTCTGAACAGTCCCATCTCTCTCTGTCTCTCTGCATATGAAAGATGCTCCAACCCCTTAATCATCTTTATGACCCAGCACCAGACTTGAACCAAGAAGTTCCTATCTCTGTTGTTTTGGGCAGCCCAAAACTGGACACAGTACTCCAGTTGTGGTCTCATCGTTGCTGAGTAGAGCAGAAGGATCACCTCCCTTGATCTGATGGCAACAGTCTTCCTAATGCATCCCAGAAGGCTGTTGGCCTTTTTTGCTGCAAGGACATATTGCTGGTTCACATTCACTTTGGTGTTTATCAGGACTTCAAGGTCATTCCTAGCTAAGCTATTTTCTAGCCAATTAGTTCCCAATGCCTACTGGTGCCTGACACTATTCCTCCTTAGATGCTGGGCTTTGTATTTTTCCTTGTTGAAAATAGTGAGTTTCCTCTCTGCACATTTATCCAGCATGTCAAGGTCTCCCTGAGAGGCTGGGGATGCCTCTGATTAATTTCAACTGAGCCAATAAGTGTTATAAACTTGAATGTCTGATCCTCTGATTAAAAAGCATAATAGAAGCTGTTAAAAAGATCTATCTGTAGATGAATAGAGAATATAGTAAGAAATAGGAGATGGAAAAACAAAGTCTAGTAAGTGTTTAGGAGGCAATGGAGATTAGGCAAAACTCAGGATGTCTTCTCTTTAAATGTCAGTAAATGTTGAAGGGTATATATAAAACATGAAAGAAAGGGAATTTTCCTGTCATGATTTTCATTTCTTTCTTTGCATTTTAGGCACTTTTTGGTTGTTAACTAAATGAAGCTGTATTTTCAAAAGAGCCAGTTTTCTAGAGAATGGTAATGTATTTTCAGAGCAAATAGTACGGTTGGAGAGAAATGACCCACTGTCTGAAAAAAAAGAATGATCAAATTCAGCCTAAGTGAAGGTTGGGAAGAACAGCTCTGCTTTAATCAGTTAATTGATGAATTAATTCATGCTAATTCTGATGTCCTCTTTTCAGGTTATTTTAAGCACCTGATGTCAGAAGCTCTGACTGTGATTTAGTAGTTGTTGGGAGTTGCATTAAAAAGAGTGCTGAAATAATGTAAGGAACAAGTTGCCCAGTTCTGCCATGACATCAAGTGGTTTTATTACAGTTGTTGATTAGGGCTGGCTGCTAAAACCTCTGTTTGGTGTAGTTTGAGAGGGATTAATTTTTGAAGTAGCTGATGTTTACATACAGAATTTATTTATTTATTTGAAGAGGTGGAAGGAAAAAAGAGCCCCATAGATATTAAATGACATATCTTTTTGTTTGATAAATGTGTATTATCAGGTATCTGTGACCTCCTGTTTGGAGCAAGAATTCAAATCAGCATACCTGATGTTGCAGACAGAGCTCAGAGCTCTGTGCTCTAGTAATTTGGACATAATGTGTATATTTTTGTATCTTACATTCAATTTATTGAAAGTTCCAGTTGAGTGAAATTCATTCACCTTTGTTTCACTGCTTCAGATTTGTGTCTACATCTATCTTTTTACTCAAGGTTACCCTTTAGTCAGAATAGCATAGTAGACTTCTGAGAAGTGCTTACTCTTCTCTGACACATATGAGGAAAGATATCATAGCTGAGAGGAAGACAATAAAATATTACATAAATTAAATGAGATTTCCAAACTATGACTTAACAGTTACTGACCGCTTGTTTGATTTCTGCCTTTTTTCACTCTATCCTATTGCTACTATTTTTTTGCACATTGATTATAAAACAATCTGTATTTATTTATTTTTTTTTAGAAATATTGTAAACATGGTGTTTGAATCTAGCACAATTTCTATTTTAAAAAAAATTCTGAGATGTACTTCAATCATTTGCATTTCATAGATGATCGGGTTTAGTGTCGTATAAAGACTTTAAAAAATGATTTATCAAGAGATTACTGGAGGTGGATGTTGAACTTTCTCAGACACTTCATATATTGAGTAAAATAGAACGTTTCAGCCTAGGTGTTTTTTGGTTGGTTGGTTTTGTGTTGTTTGTTTGTTTTTTTCCCTTTGCTGAAAAATAAGCGGGTACCAAAATAAGCTCTTGGAATAGTGATTAAACATTCACCATTTTTCTTTGGAAATTTCATTTTATGTTGAAATAAAACTCCTTGAAAACATATTTGCATTATTTATAGGGAAATCTCAAGACCATCCCTAAATAAGAGAATAAATGCTTTTTTCTTTTCAGAAATATGGGGAAAAAAAAAAAAAAAAAATTATTTCTTTAAACTCACCATAACATCATAAAAGAGTTTACAGTACTGCTAAATATTTGTGGTTTATTCTTTATATAATAGAGTACAGTGGACTACAGTGACTTTCGTAAAGACAAAAGCAGATGTAGTTTTATTCTGCTTGAGAGCTATGAGGACAATGGATAGAGGAGAAAGACCTTATGCCTAGTATTTGTAGCATATTTCAGATCACTGATTATCTCATACACCACAGCAATCTGGATTCTCTTTTTTTTTTTTTCTCCTACCTGTCAGATTGATGTCAGTGGGATTTGACTTGCTGAGGCTGTGAATTAGATGATCTGTAATGATTTTCAAGTACCTAGTGGTAACTTCCACAAAACTCAGTATTTAAACTATTAGGCTTAATTTCAGTTCTGAAGATGGTCCATAATGTTTACTTTGAAATAACTGCTGCATGGAGTAAGACAGTGAGAGGATTATCACTATTTTCTTGCTGTTTCACAGACAAATGGAGAGTACAAGGCTCTTGTTTCATAGTCAAAGAGGAAATCTGGAGAAAGAAAGACTATGGAAAGTTTAACAAAGAGTAAAGAAAAATATATAGGGAGGCAAAAACCTGTTGTTGAGAAAGTGAGGGTAGGTAAATCTGTGGATGAAAGCACAGAGATGGTCTCAGAATCAGGAGTGACAGAAGGGCATAGGTAAAACAGGCCAAAATATTTTGGAAGAAGGAAAAATAATAAAAGCAAAGATAAGGACAGCAGCATATACTTAGGCAGGATCTAGGGAAAAGAGGAGAGACCCTAAAGAGGATAACTGTTGGTTCAAGAATCCAGAATTTCTGCAGATCAGACTACAAGACCACTTTTAAGTTGATTCTCCAGGATATGTTGCATAAACTTTTTTTTTTTTTTTTTAATGTCTGATATTTTTCTTGCAGCAGAGAGGAAGCAAAAGTAGAATTAACATTCTTCAGGGCAGCTTTAAATAGAGTAACTCAGGAGACATTTCTGTCTGCTCCTACAGATCCCTGCCTCAGGCAATACAAGCCTTTAACATTCTTCCTCTTCTTAAAAGAGAGATGGTCTCACATAGAATAACCTTGTTCAGTACGTTGATTTCATGTGTTTCAATATTTATGTCATAATGACATGCTCTTTAATGAAGAAAATGTGACTCCATAATTAACTTTTGTCTACAGTTGAGGATACTGAAGAAATAGAAAAATATTTATGCAACAGCTATTGGTGTCATGAAAACATATCCTAAAGACTCAAGAAGTTCAGTTTCTGTAGTTTTCAGAATAATATTTACAGAATTTGATGATTATGTATAAATACTTACTAAAGGAACCAAAATTGTAGGATATTCTACACTCTAATGGCAAGTTATAGTAAGACTCAATGGCTAAAAATGCTGAAGCAGGAAAACATTAAAACAATTTTTAAAATCACAGTCTTACAGGAAGAGTAAATAATAATTGAAGCAATAAAGGTGGTAGTGAATTTTATTTTTTTTTTTAAATGTCATCTCTCATTTTCAAAGTCCCAGGGGGATGAAGCGTCATGTTGGCCCATGGCTTACAAGCACATCTCACATTTATCAGACTGATTTATCAGATATTTCCAATACACCAATGATAGTGTAAAAAATGGCTGAAATTACAAGCATTAAAATAAATAAAGATCTTGTTCTTTTACTAACCAATCGATCCACTGCTACTTCACATTTCAAAATACATGTTTCACATTGCTTTTTTGCTGGAGCTAGGACTGTGTGTACCAACACAACCACATATAACAATAGCAATGCCATGCAAGAAGAAATTACTTCTCATTCTAATTTAGGAATTAACAGGTGGTATGGGATAAAAAGTGTACAAAGTTTATAAATCATAATGCATATGAGTCACCTTAAAATTGGGAGTATAAAAATTCACAGATTTGATCTGACTTTTTAGGATAAAAAGCTCACCATTATTTCAGACATCTTCTCCTGGGGAGTGCAGTATATTAAGTCAGGTAGCAAAGAAATATTTAAAATCTACAAAACAAACCCCCAAACAGCAGACAGCAAAATGCTTGTTTTCTCCCCAGTGTTTTCTAGCTGTAGGCACTCTGCTGAGGGCTGTGTTGTGGCAGGAAAATGTAGTAGAGCACTTCTATCCTTCCTTCCCTGGTCAGTGCCCACTGCTCAGGGGAAAGCCAGATGAGCTTGATGCCATTTATTGCTGAAACACAAGGACACTGACAGCGTTGTAACACGGATAAATGTCTTGAATTCCACCATTTCTATCGGGCTATTTGTGCAATCTCTCTGCACGAATTTTCTTAGGGGAGGCAGTGTTGTATCAAAAATCTATTTCTGTTCTTACCATAACACACTCCTGTGACTGGAGCTGTTTGCTAACCTGGTGTCTGCTCTGCACCTCTGCTCTTTCATGGCTGTCTATTACCTTCCCTGAATTGCACTCCAGTATTTGTCATGCTTTTCAGTCCTTCTTCAAAGTAATTCTATTTCAAATGTTTTATTATCAAAACTTACAAAAATAGGTGCAGTTGACTTCACAAAGGATTTTTCCTTTGTTACCAGACATGCTCTAATACCTGAAACTGATTCTGTCTTACTTCCTCTCACATTAAGGACAATATAATGGCCTTGGTTGTTTTTAATGAAGAACTTTGCATGTGGACTGTTTCCTGGTTTCCTTTATAACTTTAGTAACATTTGCAAAGAATTGTTCTCATTACAATGTTGACACTTCTGATAGACTAAATTTATGAACATGAACCAGTATGAGTAGCACCATTTATTAGCTAGATCTAAATGTTGTATTCTCATAATAGTAGGGAAAATTAGTTGAGTGTACTCTACAGATTGAAAAGCAATATTTTTTTTTTTTAATTTCATATTTCTCTCCTATTGTTTCTATAGATATGACAATATCCTAGGTCAATACACAGTTTTGCTGGCCTGGTCCAGAATACAAAAAGCAGATTACTTATAAATGACATACAGATATTGGGACTGCATAACTATTTATACTTATTAAGATCATTTTCAGACAACACTAACTTTATAGGTCATTTTTTTTTTCAGATTCTGTTTCAATAACCACCAATTGAAAAATAAATACCAGAAAACAATTTGCTTTGTTAAAGGAATTTCTTCTGCCTATCCATCAACAGTGGTTGTTACCTAAATAGGTATCACTGAAATTTTGTACTGTTCAGTGGTAAAATTGGGTTGATCAAAACCAGTCAAGTTTCAACCCCTGAGTTAGATATGGTTATGATTAAAGAAAAAGACTTGTTTTTCTTGAAAATAATTTCCATTAATAAAAAGGCTTTGGTTTAATAGAATTGTATCTTTTTGAGAAAGGGTAAACAGAATGAGTCCTTGGTATGGGAAATGAGACAGAAAAGTTGTATTTGTTTCCCTTGCTTTCTTGCTTATGAAGCTAGTCAGGAAGATTGGATAGGGAACTACAGCATGCAAAAGCAAACCCTAGTGCATAACTAGTTAGTATAAGTACAATAGCTTTTATTTTTTGCCACGTCATTTGAATTTTAATTTTTACCTTTGAATTTTGCTAACACCAAAAAGATTATAAAATAGTACTTAGATGTAGCTATTACAGAATATACTAGAGTCCTGAAACAACAAGGTGAACTTGCCCTTTACATATCTCTAGACATTAATGAGGTCACCCCTCAGTCCTGTTTTCTCCAGGCTAAAGAGCCCCAGCTCCCTCAGCCTTTCCTCATAAGGGAGATGTTCCACTCCCTTCATCACCTCAGTGGCTCTGTGCTGGACTCTCTTGAGCTGGGGTGCCCAGAAATGGTTATAGTAGTCCAGGTGGGGCCTCACCAGCACTGAGTAGAAGGGCAGGAGAAACTCCAAGGTGAAGTTTCACCATGAAGATGAAACTTTTTTCTTACCATTGAAATGACAAGACTCACTGATGTGATTGAGAGAAAAACATATCTATAAAACAAAAAGAAAAAGAACTGTGGTGTCATAAAAATCAACTATTTTGGCAGGTTATTTGTCATTTGTTTGTTTAGTTCCACAATTAGAGGAAAGAAGATGTCACCAAATTACCAAAATTAGAATATTTTTGAGCAGTTTTGGTCTGGACATTACCCATCCATCTTTCTTGTATTGACTGTAATAGCTAGTAACTATGGAATTGGTGTTTTAATAAATAATTATTCTACTATTAATGTAATGGAAAGGGAACAGGAACAGGCCAATAAAAAGTTTTATTTCATGTTTTTATTATTTTATTATTTACAGGGAAAAAAAAGCAAAAAGACCCCCACAGTAACAAATTGTACTGCTTTCTTTTTTGTTATGGGGGGGACATGACCAAATCAACCAAGCAAAAAAACCTCACAAAACCAACCAACCAACAACAAAAACCCAAAGCCAAATAAAACAAAACAAACCCCACCTCTCAATAAAAAAAATGAATTAAAAAAAAAAAAAAACAAAACCCCTTAGAAACTAAGTCTAGTATAACTCTGAAAAGATCAAGATATTACATAAGACCTACTGTGTTAATCCAGAGGGAATGTGGACAATATTCTCTTTTCCTTTGTCAACCAAATATCCTGTTCAATATTTATATACAGGGTTTTACAGGTTTTTTACAGGGAGGAACTGAAACAGGTAGGTTATTTACAAACCCATGAAAACCTTATAGTGCAACTTTTTAACTTTTTTTTTGCCACCTTAGTCAGTTTTCTTCTCACCACAACCTTTTTGTACCTATTCAAATAATCTCAGCGCTGTTTAAAGGGATTTTTATGTCTTCCATAGCACTTCATTTTCACCAAATTTACACGGCACCATGGGGACTTCAGGGCTGAAAAAGTTCACTTTCAGCCATGTTAAATGTTACTTGTCACATGGAAAAAAAAAAGGCAGATGATAGGTGCTAATATGTAGCCTGAGGGAGCATAAAGTCTGTGAGTACTAGAGAATACTTTTGGGGAATGACAAGAGAACTTGGGATGCCATAAGTAAGGTGCAAGATACTCCACATTGCCTATAAGAGTCTGGCCCACACAGGCACTTGCATTCAGGGATTCTTTGCAATATGACCCAGTGAACAGAGCCCAGGATTATTCCAGTATTGCAATAGTAGGTAAAATCGATCTGAAATTAGAAATATTCCTGCAGTTTATCACAGATATTCTGTTTTAAGTCTTCTTTCCCATACCCAATTTGGTTAAAATCCTGTGGCACCTTCCAAAGGTATAAGAGCAGTGTGAATTACAGAGATAAACTGAAAGATTAAATGAAGATATTAGTCTTGTTGGCTAAAAGTTGGTCATAAATCATTGTATTCTGTAGGATATTGACTGAAGCACATTGCCAACCCACTAATTTCATTCACTGGAGTTTTTCTGCAGCCAGAAAGCTAAACTGTTTCATTTCAGACCATATTTGACAAGAAAAGGATCTTTTATGCTTCTATTGCCAAAATACAGTAAAATAGTTTGACAATTGCAAATTTTCTGGCTATTGTTATTCTGTAATGTGATAACATAGAAGAAGATGTGTGAACACTTCAGTTGCTATTCAAGGCATTAATATTTTTTTTTCTCAGTTTCCAATTAAATGTAACTGAAAAATATAATCCCTTCAAACGTTTTGAGCATCTGACTTGGTTAAAAGAAAACCTGGACTGTGGCTCTAAATTACAGAATGGCATTATGTATATTAAAATACTAAGCCTGTTTAAGTGGAACTGACTCATTAAGTCATAACCATGCATTTAGAATCCTGTTTTAACTGTCCTGAGTGTATGCACCCTCTTTTTTTTGTTGTTCTTAATAATCCATGGCTCTTCCTTCCTCTGCAGTGCTTGCTTAAAAATCCAAAGGTCTTCCCTGTTCAAACTAATGATCAATAGTCCTTTTCAGTTTTATAGAATCCAAACAGAAAAGGATAGAGAGATCCCCAGAGAACCTCCTAACAGATTGTACTTTCCTTCAGGAAGCAATTATTTTTACCTTAGAGCTTTTAGCAAACTACCTGATTTCCCCCCTACAATATTACTTGTAGTTCAATGTTTCTGTAAATGTCATAAAATAGTACTGGCCAATTGCCACAATCTTAAAAATATTTACTTTTTGAAGTAGATTGAAATATATTTCTTGTTCAAAAATTTGTAACTGGCTGCAATAGTATATGATTTATATGTATATATATATATATATGATGATCATATTTTCAATTTATTATGAATATTCATGACCACATTTAGAAGCATTCAAAGCCCCAGAAATTAAGCTACTCATTTTAATCATATTTAAAAACTGTTTGGAAACAGTCCACTTTCAGAGATAGAGGAGCTCCCCAGATCCATATTAAGTGAGACCTCACAGTCCCGATTGCCCCAAATATTTTACTTTGCCTAGTATAATTTCACAGGAAATAAACCCAGATGAAATGAAGGGCACAGTAGCTATAAACTATAACAGTCATATCTCTGACTAAACATTACCTGGAAAGCCTAAAGTAGGGAGTAGGAAGTAGAAAACAGAGATGGGTAATTTAGACCTGAAGTAATGCTTAGCACTTCAGAATCACTGTCTAGAGGTGTCTGTCTTTCCACTACCACTGTAATATGTTTAAACTAAATTAACTCTCAAATTATCTAATTTGGACTAATTTAGACTCCTAAACTATCTGAGCAAAGGCAAGCTCATGAACCATGAACATATGATGGCATGGTGGTTTTCTGAAATGTGTGAATATTTGGACAAATATCTTTGACTGAAACAGTAAAAAGATAATCAGTAAGGACTGAGACTGGCTCTTTATCTCTTCACTATTTTTAGGAAAAATTGGAATAAACTGTGATTTTCAAATATGTAGTTTACATCTCTATTTACTTCTTAAATGGTGTTAATGTCTTATATTTTCTGTGGTAAACCTCATGAAAGGTGACTATTCAAATATCATGTATTCATTTTATAACCTCAAAGGAACTCGGTGTGAGAACATTTCCAGTACTTTAAAATAAGTAGTTAGAATGTGATATTTAATTCCTAACTCTACATTTTTATGCTCTTTTTGTTGGGGGATCTTACATGGATTTGCTTTTCCAAATTAATTGGATATGGCACCTCATCGTGCTACATTTCTAAAGAAAAATACTACACAAAAAGATAAAACAAGAGAGGGAAAAGACGGAGATATGAAAGCATAAAAAAAAAGGAAGTATGTATATTAAATGGTTTTAATATTTATGGTCAATAAAGAATAAGGTAGTCAAATTGATGGTAGTAAGTCAAACATTTTAATTGTAACTTAAATTTCAGAGAAAATGCATGCTATAGTTTAGGGTAGTTTCTCATTATAGATATTGTAAACAGAAGCATACATGCAGTTTAAAACTGAATGGGCAAACCCTCAAACTGTGTAAATGTCCGAGGTCAGCAGGGTGCAGGGGAGGAGTGGTAATACATCCTAGGCAATGTTCTGTCTCCAAACATCTGTGACTTTTTGAGATCCACTGAAAGCTGTTGTCATCATGTGCCATTATTGTATTTTGCATGGGGAGAGTGCAGAGATATACAGCACAATCGCTTTACTCTTTTTCTTGGTGAGACTCCAAAGGAAGATCATGAGTGGTTAATATCCTCACAGAATCAATGTGGGATACTACAGAATCAGTCCTCCCATTTTTATCATATGATGTTCAGTGTATAAATAGGATTGCTGACATAAGCTCAATACAAATCTCCATCTCTTTCTGCTTACCTAGTAAATGCAACTCCTATGCTACCCACCAGGAATAGGAATCTGGATGAAAAGCAAGAACTAAAAGCTCAACATCAGATTAGATAACTGTCTGATGGACTGGAAACAGCACTGGGGATGAGATATCAGATTCTAAATTCTAATTTCTTAAAAAAAGAAAAAAAAAAAGACTACATTTATAGATAATTTTTAAAAAAAATTATTTCTATTTCATGTTGTGTAGCAGAAGCCTATTCTTTTATATAATTCAAGAAATATTTTTATCTCCTTGGATACTTCTTTACCTGGAAGTCTTTTTATGTCCCAAACATTCTGCCCAGGGATGAGCAGGAAGCTGTTAGGAATTTTTTATTAGAATTTAGAATTCCTTTCCCTCTTTATTTCTAGCCCACCCACTCTCCGCTGTATTGTGATGAAACCTAGATTTGTCTCTTTGACAACTGCAACTCATCTTTAACTTTCTGTGCTCTTTCCTCAGGAGTATTAATTACTGACATTTTTACCTGGGCAGTCAGTTAAAAAGCCTATTTAATTCACCCAGGACTTAGCTGCTTCATGCTGTTTCCATAATACAGTCTGTTTATGTACTTAAACAGGGTATTTCAGAATAATCTATAATATTAGCCTGACTCTACCTGCTCCCCCTTCTCTTGCTTTCACCCACCCTTGCTGCTGGTGGGACTGGCTGCCATACAGAGGTCACAGCTCTAACAGCTTGTGCTGGAGGCCAGCTTCAGGCTCTGCAGCTGGGTTTGCATCTCCCTTCACATTACCTGAGGGCACAACAGCACCAACACAACACACGTTTTTCGACATGCAACGAGTCTTTTTGTAATGCTTTGGAAAAAGCTTAGCCTACTGTTATGATGAGTATTGTGCTCTGGCTTGGTGACTTTGTAAAGGTGATTGGCTTGTCTCCTCTGTCAGTGAGGGTTGTGCAGAGATTTACTTCATTTCAACTGAAAAAAAGAAAGTATTACCAATTGTTACCTTATTCTCAAGATATTTAGACAGAATTTGTCGATCAAACCCATGTTTTCAAATGTTTTTATATTCTTAATCTCAGTCCACAAAAGTTAATCAGGGAATGCAAAAACTGCAGCTGAGGTTGCAAAGGCATTGTTTGCAGGGTTTCTGAGATATTAGCATCTCTCAAGACACCTAATGGGACCCAAAACTCCTGAAGAGGTAGTTCTGCAGCAAATTCGCAGATGGAAGAATTCACTTGTTTAAAAGGAGAGTGTAGATATTTAGACTACCCATTAAAAAAAAAAAAAAGTCAACACCAGCTAGACTTAAAATAAATCACTCAGTAGCATTGACTAGTGATTTGCTCACAGAGAAATAATTTGGAAATTCTATACCTTCTTATCAGATAAGTTTCTAAAGCTTTCTCTCATGTTCACTAGCAATTGGTAAACTACAGGCAAATTTGCTAAATTAAAATAATTGTCTTTTTGAAGAAATGAAAGTCAGACATTTCAGCTTTTTCATGTTTATTACTCATGTTTGTAATGTTTACATTTGTAATCAAAATAATACAATTATAGTTACGAAAACATAGTAGATTTTCAAAGTTTTACTGTATAATTACATTCTAGATGTCTAAGCGTGACTTACCTCCTTAGGATGACTTCATTGACATACACATTTTGATAGGGCAGGTTCACTTCTCTGTTTCATTTTACTCTCTTAAGAAGTGGTGAATTATACATGAGTGATGCCTCCTTCATTTGTAAACAACAGGATCTCAGACTGAGTAGCTCAGATCTAGAATTTAGGATGGGATTTGATTTCCAAAATGTGGGTATCTAGTGATTTTTTGTTGGGCTTTATGGCATCTGTGACACAGAGCAACAGCAGGTGAGAGACAGGAGCCATGGGATATCTGCACCCATTTAGAGAGGTAAAGTCAAAATTAATATCCTGTGGTGTCTGAGAAGACATCATAGGCTTTGTTACAGTGCTTTTTTTGGATTAGTTTGAATTGTATCTCACTAAGAGATACAATCAAGCAGGATATGCAAAGTTTTCAGGTACAAAGCAATTATTCATTGGCTGTTTAAGACAAAAGATATCAAGGATTTAGCAAACCATTGAGCTGAACATCAGTATGCTTACCACCCCAGTAGTGCCCCAAGAACCTATCTAGTTATGAATTAGAATAATTAAAAAATACACATATCTAGTTCTCAGTTAGACTACATTTGAACCTATCTAGTTATGAATTAGAATAAATGAAAAATACACATATCTAGTTCTGAGTTAGACTATTTTATTTAGAGTGAGAATGTTTTGAGTGCATCCAGAATAAAACATGTGTGTTTGTCTTACAATCTGTGGTCAACATATATTGGATATTCTCTACAGAGTAAAATTAATTTCACCTAATTTAAGCATTTAGAATATCATTGTATACATCATACTTAGTTCCCCCAGCCTCTTGCAGAACCAATGAACAGTAATAAGTTCTTTGATGATTCTGTCACTTAATCACACACTAGTGTCATTTCAGACAGCTTTGAGCAGTGAAGATATCAGGTAGTATTAATAGATATGAAAAGGGACACGTGAGACACCATCTGGAGTGCAGCTGGAGATGGTATGGGATATTCCACTGTTCCTAAAATGAACGTGTCAAGGCTGTTGAATTCCACATGGAATGTACTGTGCCCTAAAAAGGCTTTATTCCTTTCCATTGCCTATATAAATGCCGCTCAGCATGACTGGTTTTATTCTTCATATACAAATCTAACATAACAAAACCCTCACAGAGTTTCCAAGTATGGAGTTTCATGAATATGTTACTGCATATGAATGTTTGCTTGATTCACTGATTGGTTTGGTTTGGTTGTAGCTGACCTCAGCATACTGAGAGAGCCCCTTGAAAAGACTAAAACTAAGCTGCAACTAGCAGAGCCAGTGCTGAAGATATGGCAACTCATCCCATGAATAACTGTTCATATCTTGTCCAAACCATTCAACACATAAGTTAGAAAAAAGAATGTAGATGCTTACAAGGATGTTTAGTGACTCCTTAACAGAAGACCTCTAACATTGTTAGAGCATGTGTTAGTGAGGAAAGGCCGTGGAAGCTGCATGTGTCTGGCTTGTGGGAAGAACACTAAGATGAGATTTAAATGCTGTCTTCAACTATCAAATGGGACAGTTATACAGAAAATGACTATCATCTTCCTAGAGACACACAACCACAACACAAAGGGGCAAAAAGTCTCTGACAAGGGTTGCTGCAAGGGAATTTTTGATCGCATGTACTTTAAAAAAAAAAACACCTCTCATTTTTTAAGTGACTCCACTGAAACAAGATGCCAAGAGAACATCTCTTCCCCTCTTCCCCTATTCTTCTCCCCTTCCCTCCCAACCGCCGCCCCAATGAGGTTAAACCACAATCAGCTGTGGGGGCAACAGTAACCAACATCTCATTATTCATATAGAGCCAATTCTTCTGTCTTGATTTTCTTTACAAAGTCTTCAAGAAGAGTTCCTGTTTTCTTTGCAAAGCCAATTTCCACCAGACTCAGCTATTTCTCCCCCCCTGCCCCCCCAACCGCCGCCCCAATGAGGTTAAACCACAATCAGCTGTGGGGGCAACAGTAACCAACATCTCATTCTTCATATAGAGCAACCCAATTCTTCTGTCTTGATTTTCCTTACAAAGTCTTCAAGAAGAGTTGCAGTTTTCTTTGCAAAGCCAATTTCCACCAGACTCAGCTATTTCATTTGCTTCCTGGACTTTTCAATCATCGTAACACATCCTCTTTGCTAAAGAACCCCTGTTGCTCTCTCTCCCTACCCCAGATGTACACTCTTCCCTTGTTAAAATGCATATTTCCACCTCTACATCTGTTACCTGTTCTTCCATCTGTAGATCAGTCTTCCACCTAAATCTGTAGTCCTTCCTTAGCTCTTTCTCCTCGTAGCACTTTTTTTTCATATTTAATGCAAAATAATTCCTCTTTTGTCCATATAGAAATATTAGTGCATTTCAGTTAAATCATTCTATGTAACCAGTACTTACCTAAAATTTTCCCTTCTGACATCAGCGGATTTTTTCTATCCTGAAACAAGCTTTTGAGAGGCTTAGTTTTCTCAGACAAAGCAGAAACAGCAATAAAGATTATCCTCAATGGATTTTTTTATTTTTTTTTTTTAATTAGGAGATGTTCAGTATTTTTTAGTGCAGTTAGGACCATTTAAAATCCTAAAAAAAACTGTGCACACAGACTAAATTTGGAAACCTCTAGAGGAGGGTATTTTTTTTTTTTTAATTCTCATCAATGACCACCAAGATAATTATATCCACTTAACTTTTATTTTTAAGACCCCAAATAAGTCTCATCATACTCTTGTTACATTCATTTACTGTAATTTTTTTATGCTCACATGAGTAAAAGCTACTAATCATTTAGAACTGAGAAAATATCTCCTGAGGAACTTATCTGAGAAACACAAATCTCCATGACTTACTTATGTCTCCTTGGTGCTCTGTTTTGTTCACTGACTGTCCCAGGAAGTGATGACTTAGAACACATTTGCAGGCATTGGCATTATATATAATATTCTTCCCTAATGCTCATTATTTTTTAGAACCACCATGTCCTTTTGGGAATGTTAGCCATAAGACAAATAGTTCCATCTGTGCAGGAGACAAAATCTGAACTTGAAGAACAGTAAAAATAATTTGCGACTTAGACAGATATAATATTTGCATGTATTCCTATGTATTGTTTTCTTAAAATAATGACAGTTCTCCAGCAATAGAGAAGCTTACTCTTTCTTTTAAAATTCTGGAGTTTGCTGTAGCAGTCAACTAACAAAAGTTTACAAAATTTACAGATGGATTTTAATTTTATTTTCTGTTTAAAGAAAATACTTTGAAAATATCCACTATCTGAACACTTCTGTGCATATATTAAGCTAATTTACTGTGATATTATTTTATAGCGTTTTACAGTGATACCTATAGTAGATCTGATGTATTGTCTTATTGACTGAGGCTAAAAGTTTGAATGAAATGACCAGGATTCATCATCACAGACTTCCTGTATAGAGCAGGCAACCCCTTTAACTCTCTCTATTTGTTTATGAAATAAGGCTAAATTCAGTTTCAGAAGTGGAAGAATGATATAATCTTTTCATAGCTGGAAGGCTCATTAAGCTTTTCTGGTGTAAATTAAAACTGAAGTGTGTATCATTTACAAAGAACCCCACTACTGAAAATATCTCATTGTCTCAAACTAATGACCTTTCTCCGTATTTCTATTGATTCTAAAAGGTACTTTTTTATTTTCTTTTTTTTTCCCCTGGAATGGTAGCAACTGGTTTGTGTTGACAGTGTTAGGTTTGTTTGTTTGCATTCTGGTTTGTTTGGGTTTTTTTAAAATTTTATATTATTACAGCTTGTCTACAATTCCTTTACAAAGGAAAACAACCAACAGGTTTTTAAATCTGATGAGAGCCTTTACAAATTTTTTTGTCTTTTATTTAAGTTGTATGTCCAGCACTATGCATTGGTCCTTTATAAAGGATTATATAGTTACCCGAGATTTTTAGAATCCTGTATTTATTTGTATTTAAAATATAGTTTCTGGACTAAATTCTACATTAAAGATGCAACATCAAATTAGAGAAAATTTCATTTGCTGGGAACTTTTAAAATTTGAAGTGAGCCTACTAAAAAAGAAGCACAAACAGGAAAAATGCAACCTAGGTCCAGTTTATTGCAGCTAATATACCATATTTGCATCAATCATTTAAGCAAAGGCAATGAAGTGGCAAATTTAGATCTAGGAAAAAGGATGGATGTTCCTTCTGATGATATCTTCCCTAAAAGATTTATTATCATACTAGCAAAAGAAATAGAGGAAAAGGGAAGATAAAGGAAAAAAAACAGGATCTCTAATGTGCTTACCTCACGTATCCAAAATACTTCAGAAACACTTATCTCCATTCCAGTCTTTGAGAAATGAAACTTGAGATCCTGTAAATTGAAACAAGTCAGGAAAGCTTAAAAGCAGTGCACCAGTTCTTCAGTCAGTTGCCTTGGAATAATGAAAGGTTGAGACCAGTGATCATCTGTCTCCATAATTTCAGCCACAATTGGCAAGTACAATTTGGAACCTGACAGGAAGTGAAATTGATCTTACTCTCTCAGAAAGTAGTATCCATCTCTTACAATTTCTTTACCCCACTAGAAAAACAAAGAAATTCAACAACATTTGTGGCTGTCCTTATGAAGTTTGTGCAACTTGCACACCAACATAATTCGAAAGTGATATTCACCTACCCCAAACCAACATTTAAAAAGCATGAAACCTAGCTTGTGTCAGGATGAGTTGGTTCATTCTCCAGATGAATCAGATGTTCGAGTTCTGGGAAATTAATTTCACCTATGTGCATATGAACAATTAGAGCAGATATAAGGACTGTACTGTAAATTATACTTTAACTTACTAATGCCAACATTCATGCTGAATCACACTTGGAGTTTTTCTGTCTCATTGCTCTTGTTGATTACTTACTACTGTGCTGTTTTCTGATAGCAGAAGTTAAAGCTGTAGATCCAAACTGCTTGAAATTCAAACTGGGTGTTAATTCAGTTACAGTAGAAGTACAGTAAAATAGGCATATGTTCCTCCCAGCACCACCAGTTTTCTCATCCCTTAACAGAAAATGACATTACAATTGAAAGAAAAGTAAGTGAAGGATACCAAAGCAAGAGTCAAAAGTTAGAGGAAACTTTGGAAAGCTCTCTTGTGTGAAATCATGGTAGACAAATGTCTGGATTTCCTTTGGTATGTATTTTTCCATCCCTGAATCCGAAACTGCTGATGTGCTGACGAAGAACTTTTCTGACATTTCACAGGTAGGCAGTCTCCTTAGGTTATTGCATTGACCAAGTTTTCTGATACTAACAGCCAAAGTTCATGTCCCCATTCAAGTGTGCTCCTGAAACACTTGAGTAGTCACAGTGAACCAGATTTAACATATAACAAATAATACTAGTTTGAACATGTGTGTGGAAGTTCATCATATCCAATTCAGTAAAAAAATGAAAATATATTTGTCGGGAGTTGGGCTTGGGCTGTCCACTAGGCAAATGAGAAATGCTCCTTACTAACCCCTCTCCCTTGCCAAGATGGGGAAAGAAAACTAAAATAGCTTTAATGAAAATAATAATACTAAAATAAGAAATATTTTCTGTACCAACAATTATGGATATTTGTAATTCAAGTATATAATAAAAAATAAAGTTTTAAGATGAGTTTGCTTTTCAAGTATTTATTTCTTATAAAAATGACAAAAAAATTATAATTTCTTATGAGGTATTTAATAGCAGTTAATGGATATATCTGGCCACCTTTAACACCTGGATATATAGAAGTAAGATGAGAACACATTAAATATAAACCAGAGGGAGGAGAATAATGAAGTAATAATAATTATATATGTTTTTATAATCAAGATAAGTAAAAGAAGTCATTTAGCCATGGAGCAGTAATCATGGAAATGAAAGAGCAGTAGAGATCGTGCTGTCAGAAGAAAAATGGAAGTAAAAGCAACTATAACAAATATTTATAAAGAACTAATTAAATCTTAAAGATTGATATTGAAGAGAAATAAAGTGCAACAGTTTTATTAGTCTAAGCTTCAATAAATTAAAGGAAAGTCAATTGCTACATATTTACATAAGTGCTAAGGAGTATCCATTTAAAGAGGTCTGAAGGTATGCAGATGTTAAGATAATTACCAAAGAGAACCACCTCTCACAAATTAGCTCAGGAAGCTCCTTGTTAATGTAGAGTTCTTGCAGATTAAGATTATGTAATATAGTTAGCATTCATTCAGCCTCTTTTGTGAAGCTAATAAGGAACTGATCTAACCCTGATTAGTTTTAGCTGTATAGAAAATACACAATACAGAAACCTAAATATGATTTTAATTAACAGAAGGCACAGAAGAGAGGTCAGACTGAAGAATACAACATGGCACTGAAATGTTTTGGGTTTTTTTTCAAATAATATTTGTATTACAGATAATAAAACACCCTATTTGATGGCTGTTGTTTAACTACATTGATGCAAGTTCACATTTTCTTAACCATCAGATATTTTTCCTGATAACATTGACAAACTTTGCATTAGCTTATTTACAACAATAAACCAAGTTCATTTCCCCAGTCAATTACTCAATTAGTATCTTCATTTAGTTCATTAGTCTATATCACTTCATTAAAAGGAAAGCTATGACTTAGTTCAATGTTATGCACAATTCAATGTGCTAAGAGTACTTATATTTTAGAAGAGTTAAGTGTATTAAATTAAACAGCAAATTTCAGCTGTGCTGCTGCATACAGAAATTAAGTATAATTACTAATCTGTACTGATGTGACTTGCAATTTCATTTATTAAATATGGGAGGATTTCAAATATTTTACCATAAGAATATTTTCTTGTGACAGACATTTTTACCTGCATTATCTTCCTTTTCTTTTAGATACTTATGCTATTCCATGGTATAAGGTAGCTACAATGCTAACTACTCATCTGATATCTCTCTTAAAAAAACTAAAACCTTCAAAATAGTCAATTTTTATGACTGCTCACCAGCCATGTTGTGATTCCCTTCACATACCTCTTCCCATGCAGAAATGCTATACATGCAATTAGCATTTACCCATACATTGAGAAATAGTCTTTTCACTTATGGAAATAATGAATTCAGATGCCTAAACCAATAATGAAATCAGTGTTTTAATTGGAAGGCACAGTTGCCAAGTTCCTGGAACCAAGAGATCTTCAGCTTAATTATTCTAAAGAGAGAAATATATGTGTTACAAGGGAAAGAAATATCTTAACGTCTGGAGATGTTCTTACTGTGATTGTTTATTCAGAAACAGCAAGAGAAAAGAGATTAAAAAAATAATAAAAAGAAGAAAGAAAAAGACATGAAGCTCTAAATGTAGGAGGGCCTGTAATTTGTTCACTTGTCAACTGCTTACTCATACTGTTAGCAGCATGATCTTGCTGCTTTTATCTAATAAACCCTCAGCACCTCTGTTGTATAATATGAAGCGAAACCCTTCAGCTACAAGTGCTTGAGAGCCAAGTTCCCCTGCTATAACTATTTTTGCCATCTCCTAGGATATCTGGAGGTATCTATCTCAGGGTCAAGTGGAAACTTAATTAATATTTTGACAATCTAATTTTTTTCATATGTGAATGAATGAAAAAAATAAAGCAACAGTCTCTGTAGCTAGAATAATTCAACATTACCAGTATACTGTTAAACTGGAGAATAAAATCAAGTCATATGATTTTTCTGGAAAAACAAATCTTCCCCCAAGTCTGAGTTTTGAGAATTTTACAAAACTGTAATACACTTCTTTAAAAACAAACAAACAAACAAACAAACAAAAACCAAAAACCATACACAGACACAAAAAAAAAAAACCAAAATACACATACAAAACAACCCAACAACCAAACCCACAACATTTAATTAAAATTGTGATAACCTTCGTTGTAATCAGGACTTTTTTTTTTTCAAGGACTCAGCAGTCTTAATCAGAAAGATAAGGAAGACTCTGTATTTTTTAAATAAGTGTTTAAAAAATAAGTAGGTCCTACTTTTGGATATTCTTAAAGTGTTATAAATTAATGGGGTTTATGAGCAGGAAAGTGTAACTTAACATAATAAAAGCCATAGAAAGAAACAATATTACTGTACAATTAATATATTTTGGCATAATGTTCTCAAATGGTAGTTTCTATGGAGTTGCAGTCTATGGTATCCTTCTGGAGTGTTCGCTGGCACAAGCCACTGAGGGAGACATCATGCACGTAGGTCCCTAAAAGTAAGATCTCAGAAGAAGCAGCCCAAAAACTCCTAAAAAAAAATAAATCCCCCTAAAATCCTGATTATCAAACAATGGCAGAAAGCCAACTGGAGGAGGGAGAAGGATGTCTTGATGTCTTCTGATTTACCTTAGTATGTGTATATATTGAAGATTATGAACTTATGTCGTTATTTATGTTTTGTGCTCATCTATCTTGCATTAAATGAGATTTAGGAGAATTGATAACAGCCAAGAATTCCCCACCTATGGGTTCTTGAGTAGCCTGAAAAAAAGGCTTTAATCTTTCAGTATTGCCACCCAGATATCTAAAGATAACAAAAGGATCCCTATTGCAGCTACGCAGTGAATTCAAGGATAGAGTGAGAGGTTAAATCCCCTCCAGTGTAGATGGATGGAATTCTCCTTGCAAAAACACCTTCTTTGCAAAGTGCTCCTTCTAGAGCAACTGTGGTTCTTCACAGGGCAGAGGCAGATGACATTTGTAGGCAGGCAGAGTACAAAGACATTGTCTTTGGACTCTCATACTAGATTTCAGTTTTCTCTCTGGTCTGATCACTTCAGTGATATCACCCAGCCAAAGTATAACGTGTCATAGCTATAAATTATGTAGTAGCATTGGAGTATACAATATAACTCTAAAAAAAACCACTCATGGACATAGTGGAGTGATTAGGCAAAATGCCATTAAAGTGATGAAGAGACTAGGGTGTCTCTCTTCTAAGTAAAAGCAAGAAATATGTGGCCAGACGCTACCCAGTAGAATGCAGGGATAAAGCAAGAGGCAACAGGCTGAAACTGGCACACAGGAAACCTATTAAAATAAAATAACTTTTTTATTGAGGGTGATCAACCA